>NC_042616.1:341762730-341996113 GCF_901001135.1 Rhinatrema bivittatum | reverse complement strand
CATTCCCCTAGACCATTTACCTGCTTGTAGTGTATATCTGCAGTTGAAATGCAGAAGTCGTGCTGGATTAACGCCAACCTGCACTCCAACTAGGTTTGCCAGGAGAGGACGGTTA
Source organism: Rhinatrema bivittatum (assembly GCF_901001135.1). NCBI lineage: Eukaryota > Metazoa > Chordata > Amphibia > Gymnophiona > Rhinatrematidae > Rhinatrema > Rhinatrema bivittatum. Next base: position 341,995,998 of record NC_042616.1, on the reverse strand, counting down.
AAGGTAGCGCCCCCACCCCCTCCCAACACCACCTGTAACGCACAGGTGGAGATCTTCCCAAGTTTTGCTTTCAGTTGTCAGAATGGCCGAGTGGTCTAAGGCGCCAGACTCAAGTCTTCCTGCTTCCCTGTGCTGGGTGTTCTGGTCTCCTGATGGAGGCGTGGGTTCAAATCCCACTTCTGACATGCTCATCCTATAGTTTAGAACCTCAGGCTTATTTTTTTCAATTCATTTTAGGTTCCAATTGAAAAGCAGACATGACAAGCTGGGTCGCACCGATGGTCAATTTAGGGCAGTATCCTGATCCACAATCTGAAACGGATACTCACCAGCAACCGTGAATTGTCCAACAATGACACCAATTTAGGTACCAGACCCTGCCAGAAGCCCAGATGCCAATTCTGTCCACAGATTAAGCCAGACAACACCATCACGGGACCCAACGACATCAACTACAACATCCGACCCCTTTCCCTGCTCTTCCTCCAATGTGATACATGCCTTGTCACTCTGATGTCTACCTAGGACAAACAAGTCAATCTATAAGGAAAAGAATAAATGGACATAAATCTGTCATGAGAAATGGCAACATTCAGAAACCAGTATCAGAACATTTCAACCTTCCAGGACATTCTCTATCTGACCTTAAAATAGCTATTCTCCTACAGAGAAACTTCAAAGGAGCACTCCAGGATGTAACTCCAGGATGTAACTGGAGCTCATTCACAAAATGAACAGCATCACCCTGGGTCTGACCTAGACAATGGCCTAATGACTCATCACAGCTATCTGTGAACTTAACCCTTAGCAGCTCCAGCTGCCTTTTCACACTTACCTCAGTTATCAAAAGGCTATACTATAATGCTATTAACACTCTCTCCACATCATTTCCTGACTAACCCAGTGCCTTCTCTCTTTGCCCCATATATTTTATCCATCTCTTTCAAAAGAGTATTCACTTAGGAGCAGAGGTGTATATCACAGCACAGCTATGACTCTTCAAGGGTCTCTTCTGTTGCTGACTTCAGGAGGGCTAACAGAATGAATCAACATAAAGTGTAAACTCAGGATCAACCGAGAAGGAAGCAGAGATCGCAAGCAGGTGATTTCCCAGTGGATGCTATCTCTCTGAAATGTCATTTCCAGAAATTGTATTTCTTGGCTTTCTAGCAAGCTAAGTATCACCTCCATTAAATAGGCCTTTGAGCACCACAGGAATGATATCAACACACCCACTGTTATCGTCACGTGTTATAAAGATCGAGGCTGTGTTATGCTTAAGGCCTGATTGCTTACCACCTATTTCCAACCTGATGGTGACAGAGCGAGCCAGAGATGCGGGACGCGGTTCTTTCAGCTCTTATCTCTGATATGATTGTTGTGCCTCTACTTGTCTTTCTTAATAAGTTTTCGCACATTATTACATCATATTTGGTTACTAGGGTTCGATGTTTTATTTCATGTGTAATATTTGAAATATTTCTTGAAATCTTATAAAGCACTTTAACATCCACAGTTGTATATTAAGGAATTGAGATGGTTAGCAAGAAATAATGCAAAATGCCTGCGATGATAGGCACTTCATCACTTTGGATTAGGGAGGGCTGCATATGCTCTAGAATGTTACTCGGCATGTCTGTCCCGAGACAGGTGAAGACTGTGAGGAGGCAGAACATTAAAACTAGGGCAAAAATTAGGAATTGTTTCTGCCTGTCTCACTTGCTCCTTTGGCTTTGCTCTCCATGTCTACTCTGTATCTCATAGATGCCACTTCCTTAAAATGGTTATTCTTTTCAGCAAAAGCTTGACTAGTACCAGCCTTCTCCTGGAGCTCCACACATACAAAGGCAAGGGCTCGTCTGGGAGTTGAACCCAGGACCTCTCGCACCCTAAGCGAGAATCATACCCCTAGACCAACGAGCCAGTGGATGGGAAGGTTCAGCTCCTGCTCGACTGCTACAGCAAGGCGTAGTGGGCGAAAACAGGGTGGCACTGAAATCAATGGCAGGGGATTGTCCCCATCTACGGATTTCTGGGTTACGGGTCGAGCACGTGCTGCTGCGCCTCTTGTAGCATGGGATTTCTTTAAATTTTGGGTCATTGCCAGCAATGTTCCCTCCAAGCAATGAATAGTTGCGTGCAAATATTTTTTCACGTGAGCAACAATTTTTTTTAAGCATCAGTTTTTAGCAGCGGTATTAGCTTGCATACCTGCCGGTAGCAGAAAGAAAACTTTATGTGAGCGACCATGTAAAATCTGTGAATGACGCTGCGAAATGAATGAGCAATCGCTCACGTGCTCAGCTTAGAGGGAACTATTCTCGCCAGGCACTTTCGACTTGGATTGGCCACTGTCGGAGACAGGAAGCTGGGCTTGATGGATGCTTGGTCTGACCCAGCATGGCATTTGTATTTACTTTCTCCTCACGTTGCACATCAGGAAGAATTTGCACCTGCACACTGCCCTCTCACAGCAGTTATTCCTTCGTGGGGCTCTTCTCGTGCCCCGAGCTCTCTCATTCAAGAAGTGTCTGTCTCACTTGCTCCTTTGGCTTTGCTCTCCATGTCTACTCTGTATCTCGTAGATGCCCCTTCCCTAAAACGGTTATTCTTTTCAGCAAAAGCTTTACTAGTATCAGCCTTCTTCTGGAGCTCCACACATAGAAAGACAAGGGTTCGTCTGGGAGTTGAACCCAGGACTTCTCGCACCCTAAGAGAGAATCATTCCCCTAGACCATTTACCTGCTTGTAGTGTATATCTGCAGTTGAAATGCAGAAGTCGTGCTGGATTAACGCCAACCTGCACTCCAACTAGGTTTGCCAGGAGAGGACGGTTAAAGGTAGCGCCCCCACCCCCTCCCAACACCACCTGTACCGCACAGGTGGAGATCTTCCCAAGTTTTGCTTTCAGTTGTCAGAATGGCCGAGTGGTCTAAGGCGCCAGACTCAAGTCTTCCTGCTTCCCTGTGCTGGGTGTTCTGGTCTCCTGATGGAGGCGTGGGTTCAAATCCCACTTCTGACATGCTCATCCTATAGTTTAGAACCTCAGGCTTATTTTTTTCAATTCATTTTAGGTTCCAATTGAAAAGCAGACATGACAAGCTGGGTCGCACCGATGGTCAATTTAGGGCAGTATCCTGATCCACAATCTGAAACGGATACTCACCAGCAACCGTGAATTGTACAACAATGACACCAATTTAGGTACCAGACCCTGCCAGAAGCCCAGATGCCAATTCTGTCCACAGATTAAGCCAGACAACACCATCACGGGACCCAACGACATCAACTTCAACATCCGACCCCTTTCCCTGCTCTTCCTCCAATGTGATACATGCCTTGTCACTCTGATGTCTACCTAGGACAAACAAGTCAATCTATAAGGAAAAGAATAAATGGACATAAATCTGTCATGAGAAATGGCAACATTCAGAAACCAGTATCAGAACATTTCAACCTTCCAGGACATTCTCTATCTGACCTTAAAATAGCTATTCTCCTACAGAGAAACTTCAAAGGAGCACTCCAGGATGTAACTCCAGGATGTAACTGGAGCTCATTCACAAAATGAACAGCATCACCCTGGGTCTGACCTAGACAATGGCCTAATGACTCATCACAGCTATCTGTGAACTTAACCCTTAGCAGCTCCAGCTGCCTTTTCACACTTACCTCAGTTATCAAAAGGCTATACTATAATGCTATTAACACTCTCTCCACATCATTTCCTGACTAACCCAGTGCCTTCTCTCTTTGCCCCATATATTTTATCCATCTCTTTCAAAAGAGTATTCACTTAGGAGCAGAGGTGTATATCACAGCACAGCTATGACTCTTCAAGGGTCTCTTCTGTTGCTGACTTCAGGAGGGCTAACAGAATGAATCAACATAAAGTGTAAACTCAGGATCAACCGAGAAGGAAGCAGAGATCGCAAGCAGGTGATTTCCCAGTGGATGCTATCTCTCTGAAATGTCATTTCCAGAAATTGTATTTCTTGGCTTTCTAGCAAGCTAAGTATCACCTCCATTAAATAGGCCTTTGAGCACCACAGGAATGATATCAACACACCCACTGTTATCGTCACGTGTTATAAAGATCGAGGCTGTGTTATGCTTAAGGCCTGATTGCTTACCACCTATTTCCAACCTGATGGTGACAGAGCGAGCCAGAGATGCGGGACGCGGTTCTTTCAGCTCTTATCTCTGATATGATTGTTGTGCCTCTACTTGTCTTTCTTAATAAGTTTTCGCACATTATTACATCATATTTGGTTACTAGGGTTCGATGTTTTATTTCATGTGTAATATTTGAAATATTTCTTGAAATCTTATAAAGCACTTTAACATCCACAGTTGTATATTAAGGAATTGAGATGGTTAGCAAGAAATAATGCAAAATGCCTGCGATGATAGGCACTTCATCACTTTGGATTAGGGAGGGCTGCATATGCTCTAGAATGTTACTCGGCATGTCTGTCCCGAGACAGGTGAAGACTGTGAGGAGGCAGAACATTAAAACTAGGGCAAAAATTAGGAATTGTTTCTGCCTGTCTCACTTGCTCCTTTGGCTTTGCTCTCCATGTCTACTCTGTATCTCATAGATGCCACTTCCTTAAAATGGTTATTCTTTTCAGCAAAAGCTTGACTAGTACCAGCCTTCTCCTGGAGCTCCACACATACAAAGGCAAGGGCTCGTCTGGGAGTTGAACCCAGGACCTCTCGCACCCTAAGCGAGAATCATACCCCTAGACCAACGAGCCAAGGGATGGGAAGGTTCAGCTCCTGCTCGACTGCTACAGCAAGGCGTAGTGGGCGAAAACAGGGTGGCACTGAAATCAATGGCAGGGGATTGTCCCCATCTACGGATTTCTGGGTTACGGGTCAAGCACGTGCTGCTGCGCCTCTTGTAGCATGGGATTTCTTTAAATTTTGGGTCATTGCCAGCAATGTTCCCTCCAAGCAATGAATAGTTGCGTGCAAATATTTTTTCACGTGAGCAACAATTTTTTTTAAGCATCAGTTTTTAGCAGCGGTATTAGCTTGCATACCTGCCGGTAGCAGAAAGAAAAACTTTATGTGAGCGACCATGTAAAATCTGTGAATGACGCTGCGAAATGAATGAGCAATCGCTCACGTGCTCAGCTTAGAGGGAACTATTCTCGCCAGGCACTTTCGACTTGGATTGGCCACTGTCGGAGACAGGAAGCTGGGCTTGATGGATGCTTGGTCTGACCCAGCATGGCATTTGTACTTACTTTCTCCTCACGTTGCACATCAGGAAGAATTTGCACCTGCACACTGCCCTCTCACAGCAGTTATGCCTTCGTGGGGCTCTTCTCGTGCCCCGAGCTCTCTCATTCAAGAAGTGTCTGTCTCACTTGCTCCTTTGGCTTTGCTCTCCATGTCTACTCTGTATCTCGTAGATGCCCCTTCCCTAAAATGGTTATTCTTTTCAGCAAAAGCTTTACTAGTATCAGCCTTCTTCTGGAGCTCCACACATAGAAAGACAAGGGTTCGTCTGGGAGTTGAACCCAGGACTTCTCGCACCCTAAGAGAGAATCATTCCCCTAGACCATTTACCTGCTTGTAGTGTATATCTGCAGTTGAAATGCAGAAGTCGTGCTGGATTAACGCCAACCTGCACTCCAACTAGGTTTGCCAGGAGAGGACGGTTAAAGGTAGCGCCCCCACCCCCTCCCAACACCACCTGTAACGCACAGGTGGAGATCTTCCCAAGTTTTGCTTTCAGTTGTCAGAATGGCCGAGTGGTCTAAGGCGCCAGACTCAAGTCTTCCTGCTTCCCTGTGCTGGGTGTTCTGGTCTCCTGATGGAGGCGTGGGTTCAAATCCCACTTCTGACATGCTCATCCTATAGTTTAGAACCTCAGGCTTATTTTTTTCAATTCATTTTAGGTTCCAATTGAAAAGCAGACATGACAAGCTGGGTCGCACCGATGGTCAATTTAGGGCAGTATCCTGATCCACAATCTGAAACGGATACTCACCAGCAACCGTGAATTGTACAACAATGACACCAATTTAGGTACCAGACCCTGCCAGAAGCCCAGATGCCAATTCTGTCCACAGATTAAGCCAGACAACACCATCACGGGACCCAACGACATCAACTACAACATCCGACCCCTTTCCCTGCTCTTCCTCCAATGTGATACATGCCTTGTCACTCTGATGTCTACCTAGGACAAACAAGTCAATCTATAAGGAAAAGAATAAATGGACATAAATCTGTCATGAGAAATGGCAACATTCAGAAACCAGTATCAGAACATTTCAACCTTCCAGGACATTCTCTATCTGACCTTAAAATAGCTATTCTCCTACAGAGAAACTTCAAAGGAGCACTCCAGGATGTAACTCCAGGATGTAACTGGAGCTCATTCACAAAATGAACAGCATCACCCTGGGTCTGACCTAGACAATGGCCTAATGACTCATCACAGCTATCTGTGAACTTAACCCTTAGCAGCTCCAGCTGCCTTTTCACACTTACCTCAGTTATCAAAAGGCTATACTATAATGCTATTAACACTCTCTCCACATCATTTCCTGACTAACCCAGTGCCTTCTCTCTTTGCCCCATATATTTTATCCATCTCTTTCAAAAGAGTATTCACTTAGGAGCAGAGGTGTATATCACAGCACAGCTATGACTCTTCAAGGGTCTCTTCTGTTGCTGACTTCAGGAGGGCTAACAGAATGAATCAACATAAAGTGTAAACTCAGGATCAACCGAGAAGGAAGCAGAGATCGCAAGCAGGTGATTTCCCAGTGGATGCTATCTCTCTGAAATGTCATTTCCAGAAATTGTATTTCTTGGCTTTCTAGCAAGCTAAGTATCACCTCCATTAAATAGGCCTTTGAGCACCACAGGAATGATATCAACACACCCACTGTTATCGTCACGTGTTATAAAGATCGAGGCTGTGTTATGCTTAAGGCCTGATTGCTTACCACCTATTTCCAACCTGATGGTGACAGAGCGAGCCAGAGATGCGGGACGCGGTTCTTTCAGCTCTTATCTCTGATATGATTGTTGTGCCTCTACTTGTCTTTCTTAATAAGTTTTCGCACATTATTACATCATATTTGGTTACTAGGGTTCGATGTTTTATTTCATGTGTAATATTTGAAATATTTCTTGAAATCTTATAAAGCACTTTAACATCCACAGTTGTATATTAAGGAATTGAGATGGTTAGCAAGAAATAATGCAAAATGCCTGCGATGATAGGCACTTCATCACTTTGGATTAGGGAGGGCTGCATATGCTCTAGAATGTTACTCGGCATGTCTGTCCCGAGACAGGTGAAGACTGTGAGGAGGCAGAACATTAAAACTAGGGCAAAAATTAGGAATTGTTTCTGCCTGTCTCACTTGCTCCTTTGGCTTTGCTCTCCATGTCTACTCTGTATCTCATAGATGCCACTTCCTTAAAATGGTTATTCTTTTCAGCAAAAGCTTGACTAGTACCAGCCTTCTCCTGGAGCTCCACACATACAAAGGCAAGGGCTCGTCTGGGAGTTGAACCCAGGACCTCTCGCACCCTAAGCGAGAATCATACCCCTAGACCAACGAGCCAGTGGATGGGAAGGTTCAGCTCCTGCTCGACTGCTACAGCAAGGCGTAGTGGGCGAAAACAGGGTGGCACTGAAATCAATGGCAGGGGATTGTCCCCATCTACGGATTTCTGGGTTACGGGTCGAGCACGTGCTGCTGCGCCTCTTGTAGCATGGGATTTCTTTAAATTTTGGGTCATTGCCAGCAATGTTCCCTCCAAGCAATGAATAGTTGCGTGCAAATATTTTTTCACGTGAGCAACAATTTTTTTTAAGCATCAGTTTTTAGCAGCGGTATTAGCTTGCATACCTGCCGGTAGCAGAAAGAAAAACTTTATGTGAGCGACCATGTAAAATCTGTGAATGACGCTGCGAAATGAATGAGCAATCGCTCACGTGCTCAGCTTAGAGGGAACTATTCTCGCCAGGCACTTTCGACTTGGATTGGCCACTGTCGGAGACAGGAAGCTGGGCTTGATGGATGCTTGGTCTGACCCAGCATGGCATTTGTACTTACTTTCTCCTCACGTTGCACATCAGGAAGAATTTGCACCTGCACACTGCCCTCTCACAGCAGTTATGCCTTCGTGGGGCTCTTCTCGTGCCCCGAGCTCTCTCATTCAAGAAGTGTCTGTCTCACTTGCTCCTTTGGCTTTGCTCTCCATGTCTACTCTGTATCTCGTAGATGCCCCTTCCCTAAAATGGTTATTCTTTTCAGCAAAAGCTTTACTAGTATCAGCCTTCTTCTGGAGCTCCACACATAGAAAGACAAGGGTTCGTCTGGGAGTTGAACCCAGGACTTCTCGCACCCTAAGAGAGAATCATTCCCCTAGACCATTTACCTGCTTGTAGTGTATATCTGCAGTTGAAATGCAGAAGTCGTGCTGGATTAACGCCAACCTGCACTCCAACTAGGTTTGCCAGGAGAGGACGGTTAAAGGTAGCGCCCCCACCCCCTCCCAACACCACCTGTAACGCACAGGTGGAGATCTTCCCAAGTTTTGCTTTCAGTTGTCAGAATGGCCGAGTGGTCTAAGGCGCCAGACTCAAGTCTTCCTGCTTCCCTGTGCTGGGTGTTCTGGTCTCCTGATGGAGGCGTGGGTTCAAATCCCACTTCTGACATGCTCATCCTATAGTTTAGAACCTCAGGCTTATTTTTTTCAATTCATTTTAGGTTCCAATTGAAAAGCAGACATGACAAGCTGGGTCGCACCGATGGTCAATTTAGGGCAGTATCCTGATCCACAATCTGAAACGGATACTCACCAGCAACCGTGAATTGTACAACAATGACACCAATTTAGGTACCAGACCCTGCCAGAAGCCCAGATGCCAATTCTGTCCACAGATTAAGCCAGACAACACCATCACGGGACCCAACGACATCAACTACAACATCCGACCCCTTTCCCTGCTCTTCCTCCAATGTGATACATGCCTTGTCACTCTGATGTCTACCTAGGACAAACAAGTCAATCTATAAGGAAAAGAATAAATGGACATAAATCTGTCATGAGAAATGGCAACATTCAGAAACCAGTATCAGAACATTTCAACCTTCCAGGACATTCTCTATCTGACCTTAAAATAGCTATTCTCCTACAGAGAAACTTCAAAGGAGCACTCCAGGATGTAACTCCAGGATGTAACTGGAGCTCATTCACAAAATGAACAGCATCACCCTGGGTCTGACCTAGACAATGGCCTAATGACTCATCACAGCTATCTGTGAACTTAACCCTTAGCAGCTCCAGCTGCCTTTTCACACTTACCTCAGTTATCAAAAGGCTATACTATAATGCTATTAACACTCTCTCCACATCATTTCCTGACTAACCCAGTGCCTTCTCTCTTTGCCCCATATATTTTATCCATCTCTTTCAAAAGAGTATTCACTTAGGAGCAGAGGTGTATATCACAGCACAGCTATGACTCTTCAAGGGTCTCTTCTGTTGCTGACTTCAGGAGGGCTAACAGAATGAATCAACATAAAGTGTAAACTCAGGATCAACCGAGAAGGAAGCAGAGATCGCAAGCAGGTGATTTCCCAGTGGATGCTATCTCTCTGAAATGTCATTTCCAGAAATTGTATTTCTTGGCTTTCTAGCAAGCTAAGTATCACCTCCATTAAATAGGCCTTTGAGCACCACAGGAATGATATCAACACACCCACTGTTATCGTCACGTGTTATAAAGATCGAGGCTGTGTTATGCTTAAGGCCTGATTGCTTACCACCTATTTCCAACCTGATGGTGACAGAGCGAGCCAGAGATGCGGGACGCGGTTCTTTCAGCTCTTATCTCTGATATGATTGTTGTGCCTCTACTTGTCTTTCTTAATAAGTTTTCGCACATTATTACATCATATTTGGTTACTAGGGTTCGATGTTTTATTTCATGTGTAATATTTGAAATATTTCTTGAAATCTTATAAAGCACTTTAACATCCACAGTTGTATATTAAGGAATTGAGATGGTTAGCAAGAAATAATGCAAAATGCCTGCGATGATAGGCACTTCATCACTTTGGATTAGGGAGGGCTGCATATGCTCTAGAAGGTTACTCGGCATGTCTGTCCCGAGACAGGTGAAGACTGTGAGGAGGCAGAACATTAAAACTAGGGCAAAAATTAGGAATTGTTTCTGCCTGTCTCACTTGCTCCTTTGGCTTTGCTCTCCATGTCTACTCTGTATCTCATAGATGCCACTTCCTTAAAATGGTTATTCTTTTCAGCAAAAGCTTGACTAGTACCAGCCTTCTCCTGGAGCTCCACACATACAAAGGCAAGGGCTCGTCTGGGAGTTGAACCCAGGACCTCTCGCACCCTAAGCGAGAATCATACCCCTAGACCAACGAGCCAGTGGATGGGAAGGTTCAGCTCCTGCTCGACTGCTACAGCAAGGCGTAGTGGGCGAAAACAGGGTGGCACTGAAATCAATGGCAGGGGATTGTCCCCATCTACGGATTTCTGGGTTACGGGTCGAGCACGTGCTGCTGCGCCTCTTGTAGCATGGGATTTCTTTAAATTTTGGGTCATTGCCAGCAATGTTCCCTCCAAGCAATGAATAGTTGCGTGCAAATATTTTTTCACGTGAGCAACAATTTTTTTTAAGCATCAGTTTTTAGCAGCGGTATTAGCTTGCATACCTGCCGGTAGCAGAAAGAAAAACTTTATGTGAGCGACCATGTAAAATCTGTGAATGACGCTGCGAAATGAATGAGCAATCGCTCACGTGCTCAGCTTAGAGGGAACTATTCTCGCCAGGCACTTTCGACTTGGATTGGCCACTGTCGGAGACAGGAAGCTGGGCTTGATGGATGCTTGGTCTGACCCAGCATGGCATTTGTATTTACTTTCTCCTCACGTTGCACATCAGGAAGAATTTGCACCTGCACACTGCCCTCTCACAGCAGTTATGCCTTCGTGGGGCTCTTCTCGTGCCCCGAGCTCTCTCATTCAAGAAGTGTCTGTCTCACTTGCTCCTTTGGCTTTGCTCTCCATGTCTACTCTGTATCTCGTAGATGCCCCTTCCCTAAAATGGTTATTCTTTTCAGCAAAAGCTTTACTAGTATCAGCCTTCTTCTGGAGCTCCACACATAGAAAGACAAGGGTTCGTCTGGGAGTTGAACCCAGGACTTCTCGCACCCTAAGAGAGAATCATTCCCCTAGACCATTTACCTGCTTGTAGTGTATATCTGCAGTTGAAATGCAGAAGTCGTGCTGGATTAACGCCAACCTGCACTCCAACTAGGTTTGCCAGGAGAGGACGGTTAAAGGTAGCGCCCCCACCCCCTCCCAACACCACCTGTACCGCACAGGTGGAGATCTTCCCAAGTTTTGCTTTCAGTTGTCAGAATGGCCGAGTGGTCTAAGGCGCCAGACTCAAGTCTTCCTGCTTCCCTGTGCTGGGTGTTCTGGTCTCCTGATGGAGGCGTGGGTTCAAATCCCACTTCTGACATGCTCATCCTATAGTTTAGAACCTCAGGCTTATTTTTTTCAATTCATTTTAGGTTCCAATTGAAAAGCAGACAAGACAAGCTGGGTCGCACCGATGGTCAATTTAGGGCAGTATCCTGATCCACAATCTGAAACGGATACTCACCAGCAACCGTGAATTGTACAACAATGACACCAATTTAGGTACCAGACCCTGCCAGAAGCCCAGATGCCAATTCTGTCCACAGATTAAGCCAGACAACACCATCACGGGACCCAACGACATCAACTACAACATCCGACCCCTTTCCCTGCTCTTCCTCCAATGTGATACATGCCTTGTCACTCTGATGTCTACCTAGGACAAACAAGTCAATCTATAAGGAAAAGAAGAAATGGACATAAATCTGTCATGAGAAATGGCAACATTCAGAAACCAGTATCAGAACATTTCAACCTTCCAGGACATTCTCTATCTGACCTTAAAATAGCTATTCTCCTACAGAGAAACTTCAAAGGAGCACTCCAGGATGTAACTCCAGGATGTAACTGGAGCTCATTCACAAAATGAACAGCATCACCCTGGGTCTGACCCAGACAAAGGCCTAATGACTCATCACAGCTATCTGTGAACTTAACCCTTAGCAGCTCCAGCTGCCTTTTCACACTTACCTCAGTTATCAAAAGGCTATACTATAATGCTATTAACACTCTCTCCACATCATTTCCTGACTAACCCAGTGCCTTCTCTCTTTGCCCCATATATTTTATCCATCTCTTTCAAAAGAGTATTCACTTAGGAGCAGAGGTGTATATCACAGCACAGCTATGACTCTTCAAGGGTCTCTTCTGTTGCTGACTTCAGGAGGGCTAACAGAATGAATCAACATAAAGTGTAAACTCAGGATCAACCGAGAAGGAAGCAGAGATCGCAAGCAGGTGATTTCCCAGTGGATGCTATCTCTCTGAAATGTCATTTCCAGAAATTGTATTTCTTGGCTTTCTAGCAAGCTAAGTATCACCTCCATTAAATAGGCCTTTGAGCACCACAGGAATGATATCAACACACCCACTGTTATCGTCACGTGTTATAAAGATCGAGGCTGTGTTATGCTTAAGGCCTGATTGCTTACCACCTATTTCCAACCTGATGGTGACAGAGCGAGCCAGAGATGCGGGACGCGGTTCTTTCAGCTCTTATCTCTGATATGATTGTTGTGCCTCTACTTGTCTTTCTTAATAAGTTTTCGCACATTATTACATCATATTTGGTTACTAGGGTTCGATGTTTTATTTCATGTGTAATATTTGAAATATTTCTTGAAATCTTATAAAGCACTTTAACATCCACAGTTGTATATTAAGGAATTGAGATGGTTAGCAAGAAATAATGCAAAATGCCTGCGATGATAGGCACTTCATCACTTTGGATTAGGGAGGGCTGCATATGCTCTAGAATGTTACTCGGCATGTCTGTCCCGAGACAGGTGAAGACTGTGAGGAGGCAGAACATTAAAACTAGGGCAAAAATTAGGAATTGTTTCTGCCTGTCTCACTTGCTCCTTTGGCTTTGCTCTCCATGTCTACTCTGTATCTCATAGATGCCACTTCCTTAAAATGGTTATTCTTTTCAGCAAAAGCTTGACTAGTACCAGCCTTCTCCTGGAGCTCCACACCTACAAAGGCAAGGGCTCGTCTGGGAGTTGAACCCAGGACCTCTCGCACCCTAAGCGAGAATCATACCCCTAGACCAACGAGCCAGTGGATGGGAAGGTTCAGCTCCTGCTCGACTGCTACAGCAAGGCGTAGTGGGCGAAAACAGGGTGGCACTGAAATCAATGGCAGGGGATTGTCCCCATCTACGGATTTCTGGGTTACGGGTCAAGCACGTGCTGCTGCGCCTCTTGTAGCATGGGATTTCTTTAAATTTTGGGTCATTGCCAGCAATGTTCCCTCCAAGCAATGAATAGTTGCGTGCAAATATTTTTTCACGTGAGCAACAATTTTTTTTAAGCATCAGTTTTTTTTTTTGTTTAAATATGTTTATTTACAGCAAATCCAGTCAGTAAACGGGAACATCAATACAGCACATGTAAACATAATAATCCTCAACATCATTCGTTATACTGTAATTGCGCTTATGTACAACTCTAAATCATAGTTATCGCTGTCCTTCGCCGTTCAATTGTGTAGCGCATAATAAAGTCCCAAAAAACTGAGGAACAATATGACATCCGAGAATCACATGTCAAAGATCAAAACCTGTATAACATGTTATATGAATGTAACTGATAATCATTTCTAGTGTATGCCACTTAGTCATGTATCCCATATCTTTCCCATCTGAAGCATTAAACATAAGTAATTACACATTGACATGACTGTGAACATTGGTCTATCATAGGTCTATCACCATGAACATTACAATGGATTGCTATTAGTAAGTTTTTAATTTTTAGTCTATATTCTAAAATTCTACCCACACTTATTTTACTAATCTTCCCCCCCCCCCCTTAACTTTCCTTCTCGAAATCTAAAGAATAATATCATCAATGTCGCCCCCCCTTCCCTCCCCCCCTACCACTTCCCGCTCTACAAACACAATTCCGTATCAAGAAATTTGAATAGCAGGTACCTCATAAACGTAATACCCCAAAGGGAAATCACTTGCCAATAACTGGTGCTGTACAGTATGCAACATTTTAGTACTTAGAGCAGATATAACACTTTAGTACATAGAGCAGATATAACAAAGATCCACCTGCATTGTAAATACTTACATTGTAAATACTGGCATTGTATGGCCACGTTAAACCCCTACTAAACTCCTAATCCATCCAGGACCATCCACCCACTTCTCCCACCAACTTTAGACCTTGAGCTCCTCCCTTAACGAAGGGAGGACAGAAGTAGCGTCCTTAGGCAACAAAGAGACATAGTCTTGCCAAATACTTAGAGTCCTGATCCGTTGTTTATTAGATTTCTGGCGAGCTGATAAGTACTCATAATGTAACGTCTGTTGTATTTTATGTTTCCACACCGTCTTGTACTGGGGAGTTGGGTTCAGCCATTGATTCAGCAGTGCGTCCAATGCTATAAGGATTAGTTTACGCAAAAATATAAGTTGAAATTTACTTAAATGTCCATCCAGATATGTCTCAAGACCAAAGAGCCAAATCCACGGATCCAATGGAATTCCAAGTCCCATAGCTTAAGTAACAATGTTTGTAGATGACTCCAAAAATCTTGTACAAGATCACATGCCCAAAAATTATGATAGTAGTCTGGGTTTTTTGCTCCACATCTGGAGCAATCGCGGTTAGCCGTCAAGCCCATATGGAAAGCCACCATTTGGGAGCAATATGCCTGATAATAAAACTTATATTGTTTGTCTCTCAAGATCACATTCTCACATATGTAGGGTATCCGCTGTAAGCAGCCTTTTATATCCTCCGTAGTAATAGGTGTCAGCAATACTTTGTTCCACTTTTGTGTGACATTAGAAAAAACTGGCGGTAATAGCAAAGTCTGAAGAGCTAAGTAATATTGCGAGCATGTGAGGCGTTTACCCAATGGTCCCTTAAGGAACGTAAGAAGATGATAAGAGTTCGTAAATGAACGATTGTGCTGTATTTGACCATGAATAAAATGTCTCAATTGCAAATATCCATAAAAGTCCTTATGCGGAAGCTGGTACTGATGTTGGAGTTCCTGAAAACTGTGTACATAAGGCGAAGCAGCTTCAAAATGTATCAATTGTGAAATATTTTGTAATCCTAAATTGGCCCATCTAGCGAAAAGAACATGGTCCATTCCCGGGGGAAAGGCAGGATTTCCCTTGATTGCTTGGCATACCGTACTCTCTGGGTGTACTTGGTGAATTTTGCAAAGAAGTCTCCACATTAAACGCAAGGGATGGACCAGAATGCTGGTAGAGCAAACGGTAGGAAGTGATTTATACGGTCCATGCAATACAGCCCCTGGTGATAGAGGATGCAACCAATTATGAATAAAGCTCATGGGCGAACAGAAGTCTGTAACCAGAATCCAGTCTCTGATATGCCGAAGTAAACTGGCATAATTGTACATTTTCAGATTCGGGCAATTTAACCCACCCACACTTTTATGCCGCATTAAAATCCTCAGAGGAATCCTCGCACGCTTACCAGACCATAAATATTTGTTAATGGCTCTATCGATCTCTGCTATATCTCGTGCTCTTAACCAGATGGGCAGCATACTAAAGAGGTAAAGCCATTTGGAGATTTCCATCATCTTTAGCAGTAATATTTTCCCGGATAAAGAAAGTGGTAAAGTATGCCAGGTTTGTAATTTCTGTATCAATTTCTTCTTTAGTGGTGTAACATTTAGGGAATAAACATCCTTCGGATGTGCTGGTATATAGACGCCCAGATATTTTAGCGCCCGAGAGACCCATTTTAGCGGGAAATGACCAGGCCACATTGACTGTAAAGTTCCAAAAACATCCAGAGCTTCGGACTTATCTATGTTGATCTTCAACCCTGCAAAGCGGCCAAAAGCTCTTTGAATGGCAAGTACATGGGGAAGAGCTTGAATTGGATTCGTTAAGTAAACTAGCATGTCGTCCGCAAAGGCGGCTATGACGAATTTGTCTTCCCCTATCTGCTGTCCTTGCAATTCCTGTGCTTGAGCCAACTTGCGAAGCAGGGGGTCCAAGGAGAGAATATACAAAATTGGCGACAAGGGGCATCCCTGTCGAACTCCTCGCTGAATCCGGACTTCATTGGAAAGGGAGTCATTCGCCACGATGTATGATCTTGGGTTCTTGTAGAGAATTGCTATAGCTTTAATCAACAACTCCGGGAAGCCAAAACGCTTCATAACAGAAAACATATAGTCCCAAGATACTCGATCAAAAGCTTTCTCAGAGTCGAACCCCACCGCCATTGCCTGCTGTTGTAGCCTGTGAGATGTTTCTAACGCTGTTATCAATCGAAAAACATGAGCTCCGGCATTCCTGCCTCCTACAAAGCCAGCTTGAAATGGAGAAATCAATGAGGGTAGTACTGCTCCCATTCGAATAGCGATGATTCTGGCATACATCTTCAGATCTGTATTCAGCAAGGAAATTTGCCGGTACGATGCAGCCTGTTGAATATCTTTTCCCGGTTTCGGTAGGACTGTAATAAATGCGTCATTGAAAGTGGGTGGAAAGCCTTCCCCCATCCACGCATGATTGTAGAACAAAGCAATTTTATCAACCAGACTGGTACCCAAAATCTTGTAATACTCCACCGGAAATCCGTCTGGGCCTGGCGACTTATTACATTTCCCTGCTTTTATCACTCCTGCTATTTCACCCATTGAGATAGGGCACGCCAGGATTTCTTTTTGGGTGTCAGTTATTCGTGGCAAGCTGATATCAGTGAAGAAAATCTCCTCATCTCGTTGGTCTCCTTCCCTGTCCTCCTTATAAAGGGCTTCATAGAATCGTCGGAGCATTTCTAGGACTTCCGCTGTATTAGTCACATAAGTACCGGTGTGAGTTTTTAAACCCGTAATGTATGATTTTCTCCGTTTTACAGCAACCAATCGTGATAAGAGTTTGCTCGATTTATTACCATATCTATAAAAATAATGACCAGAAGCCTGGAGAGCTTTTTGTGCCCGAAGATGTAACTGAGCATTAAGCGAATGAACACATGCCCAGTAAGCTGTTTTATTTGCGGAGGACGGACAATTTGCCAGCTTTTGTTTCGCCTGCTGCAATTGGGATTCTAACGTTAATATAGCAGTATTCAGTTGCTTACTTTTTTTAATGGTATACGCAATTATCTCTCCTCTCATGACAACTTTTCCAGTTTCCCAGAATAATGAAGGATCGTTTAAGTGTTGTTGATTATTCTCTTGAAATTCCTCCCATTTAGTGCGTAAATACTTATGAAATTCTCCATCCTGCATCAGATAACCTGGAAGCCGCCATGATTTTTTCCCGGCGGGCATCAAAGAGATCCGCAGATCTATCCATACAGGCGTGTGATCTGCCACTACTATGGCTCCTATTTCCGCCGATTCCACTTGCGAAAATAAGCGGTCCATTAGGAGAATATAGTCTATTCTAGATAATGTACTGTGTGCCCGCGACACATGAGTATATTCTCTCGTAGTTGGGTTCAAAATTCTCCAGGGATCAACCAGACCCAGATGCTTGCTGAGTTGCACCACTCCTGATGTGGCAGAAGTGCGAAATCCTTTAGGTACTTGAGATTTATCCAAAGTGGCATCAAATGTACTGTTCATATCTCCTACCACTAGAAGTTCGCCTTGGACATTAGCGAGAATTACGGAAATCAGTCGAGAGAAAAATAGTGCATCTGGCACCTTAGGTGCGTAAATGTTGCAGAGAGTTATTAACTTGCCTGCTAAAGTGCCTTGTATGAGAATAAATCTTCCATTCGGATCTTTTACCTCTTTCGTAACTAATAAGGGCGTGTTTTTGTTAGCTAGAATCGCCACCCCACCTTTCCTACCCACTGCCGGGGTATAATAGCAATCAGAGACCCACTCTCTACGCAATTTTACACTCTCCGCATCGGACAGATGCGTTTCCTGGAGGCATGCGATATTAACTTTTAAACGCTGAAGGTGTTGAAGGATTTTTTTCCTTTTTATCGGGGTGCCTAAGCCATCAACGTTCCAGGAAATTATCCTGTATTTACCCATATTTTGTCCGTTTAATATTCACGGCATGAGAATCTGCACATAGTATAAAGTATTGGGCTGCAGGCTCCCAGCCTAGCCTGCAACTCCCCCGTCCCATCGGTGTACTAAAGGCATAGCAATCAAATTTCTTGATATAATCCATATTCGCAAAGTTCCTTCCCTTCCCAAACCCCCAATCCCCATAGCCCATCCCCTTCCCTTCTCCCAAATAAGCAAACCTGTTCCCTAAGTGCGTTCCACAAACAGAGAGCCCCCTGCCTGTGGCGCTAGAGATCGCGTTCTGGAGCGTTCCCACTCCACAACCAACATGTAAAATTATTGAGCGGTGTTGAATCGGCTCTTGTAGCCTGTCTATAGCCCAGTTATTTTAAGATGTACTAAGTCAGCTGGCGTATAGTGTCTCTTAGTAAAAGTACAGGCTGCATGATAATATGGAGACCAGGCAATCTTATGCCTTCTCGCTGCAGGCATCTAAATATTTTTGTGCTGCTTCTGGGGTTTCAAAAGTGAGCCCTTTACCCCCATCCCAAATTTTCAAGATAGCCGGGAACTGGACTGCAAATTTAATTTGTTTGTCCACTAATTTTGCGCACACTGGCGAAAAAGCCCGTCGTTGTTGTGAGATCTTAGCAGAAAAATCTTAGGTGATTCGTACCTTAGTGCCTTGGTACAGAATTTCTTTAGTCTTTCTCGATGCCACCCACAATTTTTGACGATGGGCGTAATTTAAAATTTTGGCGATAGCAATGCGAGGTCTCGGGTCCGATTCTTTCCGCACTCCAATTCTATGTGCCCTTTCTATGATAATCTGATTTTTCAGCTCCGGTGCTCCCACCGCTTCAGGCAGCCACGCTTCTAAAAAGGCCTCCAGACCCGATTGATCCACTGTTTCTGGCAAACCCAAGAATCGTAAATTTGATCTCCTTGCCCTGTTTTCTAAGTCCTCAAGTTTATTTTGAACTTCTCTCATCTGCTTTTCTTGTGTATCTATTTTCCCCGTATAGGCCGTCACCTCGTCTTATAATATAGATACGCGACCCTCCACGTGGTCTAACCGCGGACCCAACTCAGTAATTGCCTCTCTCACCTCATTCAGCTTTTCAGATATACACGCTAATTTTTCATCAAGTGCTGCCGCTATAATTTCTTTTATATCCGCTGCTGTAACTGTGTTTGCAGAAGGAGGGTCACTGTCGTTTGCTACCGCCGCCGCCATTTTAGGTTCCGGCACAGACTTAGCTTTGTCTTTATCTTTTCGGTTTGTTTTAGATGCCATGAACCCCGGTGAGCGATTCATATACTTAACTATCGACATGTGCTGGAAATAAACAAGCTGCCGATATCCACCTGATCTCTCAGAACTCAAATTCGCCGGTAAGTGCTGGCTGTGGAGCCGGGAGCCGAAGCAACTACGTCTGCCTCAGCTCATCCCCCCACGTGATCTCCAGCATCAGTTTTTAGCAGCGGTATTAGCTTGCATACCTGCCGGTAGCAGAAAGAAAAACTTTATGTGAGCGACCATGTAAAATCTGTGAATGACGCTGCGAAATGAATGAGCAATCGCTCACGTGCTCAGCTTAGAGGGAACTATTCTCGCCAGGCACTTTCGACTTGGATTGGCCACTGTCGGAGACAGGAAGCTGGGCTTGATGGATGCTTGGTCTGACCCAGCATGGCATTTGTACTTACTTTCTCCTCACGTTGCACATCAGGAAGAATTTGCACCTGCACACTGCCCTCTCACAGCAGTTATGCCTTCGTGGGGCTCTTCTCGTGCCCCGAGCTCTCTCATTCAAGAAGTGTCTGTCTCACTTGCTCCTTTGGCTTTGCTCTCCATGTCTACTCTGTATCTCGTAGATGCCCCTTCCCTAAAATGGTTATTCTTTTCAGCAAAAGCTTTACTAGTATCAGCCTTCTTCTGGAGCTCCACACATAGAAAGACAAGGGTTCGTCTGGGAGTTGAACCCAGGACTTCTCGCACCCTAAGAGAGAATCATTCCCCTAGACCATTTACCTGCTTGTAGTGTATATCTGCAGTTGAAATGCAGAAGTCGTGCTGGATTAACGCCAACCTGCACTCCAACTAGGTTTGCCAGGAGAGGACGGTTAAAGGTAGCGCCCCCCACCCCCTCCCAACACCACCTGTAACGCACAGGTGGAGATCTTCCCAAGTTTTGCTTTCAGTTGTCAGAATGGCCGAGTGGTCTAAGGCGCCAGACTCAAGTCTTCCTGCTTCCCTGTGCTGGGTGTTCTGGTCTCCTGATGGAGGCGTGGGTTCAAATCCCACTTCTGACATGCTCATCCTATAGTTTAGAACCTCAGGCTTATTTTTTTCAATTCATTTTAGGTTCCAATTGAAAAGCAGACATGACAAGCTGGGTCGCACCGATGGTCAATTTAGGGCAGTATCCTGATCCACAATCTGAAACGGATACTCACCAGCAACCGTGAA
Source organism: Rhinatrema bivittatum (assembly GCF_901001135.1). Taxonomy (NCBI): domain Eukaryota; kingdom Metazoa; phylum Chordata; class Amphibia; order Gymnophiona; family Rhinatrematidae; genus Rhinatrema; species Rhinatrema bivittatum. The sequence continues at coordinate 341,975,327 of NC_042616.1, read as the reverse complement.
TTGTCCAACAATGACACCAATTTAGGTACCAGACCCTGCCAGAAGCCCAGATGCCAATTCTGTCCACAGATTAAGCCAGACAACACCATCACGGGACCCAACGACATCAACTACAACATCCGACCCCTTTCCCTGCTCTTCCTCCAATGTGATACATGCCTTGTCACTCTGATGTCTACCTAGGACAAACAAGTCAATCTATAAGGAAAAGAATAAATGGACATAAATCTGTCATGAGAAATGGCAACATTCAGAAACCAGTATCAGAACATTTCAACCTTCCAGGACATTCTCTATCTGACCTTAAAATAGCTATTCTCCTACAGAGAAACTTCAAAGGAGCCCTCCAGGATGTAACTCCAGGATGTAACTGGAGCTCATTCACAAAATGAACAGCATCACCCTGGGTCTGACCTAGACAATGGCCTAATGACTCATCACAGCTATCTGTGAACTTAACCCTTAGCAGCTCCAGCTGCCTTTTCACACTTACCTCAGTTATCAAAAGGCTATACTATAATGCTATTAACACTCTCTCCACATCATTTCCTGACTAACCCAGTGCCTTCTCTCTTTGCCCCATATATTTTATCCATCTCTTTCAAAAGAGTATTCACTTAGGAGCAGAGGTGTATATCACAGCACAGCTATGACTCTTCAAGGGTCTCTTCTGTTGCTGACTTCAGGAGGGCTAACAGAATGAATCAACATAAAGTGTAAACTCAGGATCAACCGAGAAGGAAGCAGAGATCGCAAGCAGGTGATTTCCCAGTGGATGCTATCTCTCTGAAATGTCATTTCCAGAAATTGTATTTCTTGGCTTTCTAGCAAGCTAAGTATCACCTCCATTAAATAGGCCTTTGAGCACCACAGGAATGATATCAACACACCCACTGTTATCGTCACGTGTTATAAAGATCGAGGCTGTGTTATGCTTAAGGCCTGATTGCTTACCACCTATTTCCAACCTGATGGTGACAGAGCGAGCCAGAGATGCGGGACGCGGTTCTTTCAGCTCTTATCTCTGATATGATTGTTGTGCCTCTACTTGTCTTTCTTAATAAGTTTTCGCACATTATTACATCATATTTGGTTACTAGGGTTCGATGTTTTATTTCATGTGTAATATTTGAAATATTTCTTGAAATCTTATAAAGCACTTTAACATCCACAGTTGTATATTAAGGAATTGAGATGGTTAGCAAGAAATAATGCAAAATGCCTGCGATGATAGGCACTTCATCACTTTGGATTAGGGAGGGCTGCATATGCTCTAGAATGTTACTCGGCATGTCTGTCCCGAGACAGGTGAAGACTGTGAGGAGGCAGAACATTAAAACTAGGGCAAAAATTAGGAATTGTTTCTGCCTGTCTCACTTGCTCCTTTGGCTTTGCTCTCCATGTCTACTCTGTATCTCGTAGATGCCCCTTCCCTAAAATGGTTATTCTTTTCAGCAAAAGCTTTACTAGTATCAGCCTTCTTCTGGAGCTCCACACATAGAAAGACAAGGGTTCGTCTGGGAGTTGAACCCAGGACTTCTCGCACCCTAAGAGAGAATCATTCCCCTAGACCATTTACCTGCTTGTAGTGTATATCTGCAGTTGAAATGCAGAAGTCGTGCTGGATTAACGCCAACCTGCACTCCAACTAGGTTTGCCAGGAGAGGACGGTTAAAGGTAGCGCCCCCACCCCCTCCCAACACCACCTGTAACGCACAGGTGGAGATCTTCCCAAGTTTTGCTTTCAGTTGTCAGAATGGCCGAGTGGTCTAAGGCGCCAGACTCAAGTCTTCCTGCTTCCCTGTGCTGGGTGTTCTGGTCTCCTGATGGAGGCAGTGGGTTCAAATCCCACTTCTGACATGCTCATCCTATAGTTTAGAACCTCAGGCTTATTTTTTTCAATTCATTTTAGGTTCCAATTGAAAAGCAGACATGACAAGCTGGGTCGCACCGATGGTCAATTTAGGGCAGTATCCTGATCCACAATCTGAAACGGATACTCACCAGCAACCGTGAATTGTACAACAATGACACCAATTTAGGTACCAGACCCTGCCAGAAGCCCAGATGCCAATTCTGTCCACAGATTAAGCCAGACAACACCATCACGGGACCCAACGACATCAACTACAACATCCGACCCCTTTCCCTGCTCTTCCTCCAATGTGATACATGCCTTGTCACTCTGATGTCTACCTAGGACAAACAAGTCAATCTATAAGGAAAAGAATAAATGGACATAAATCTGTCATGAGAAATGGCAACATTCAGAAACCAGTATCAGAACATTTCAACCTTCCAGGACATTCTCTATCTGACCTTAAAATAGCTATTCTCCTACAGAGAAACTTCAAAGGAGCCCTCCAGGATGTAACTCCAGGATGTAACTGGAGCTCATTCACAAAATGAACAGCATCACCCTGGGTCTGACCTAGACAATGGCCTAATGACTCATCACAGCTATCTGTGAACTTAACCCTTAGCAGCTCCAGCTGCCTTTTCACACTTACCTCAGTTATCAAAAGGCTATACTATAATGCTATTAACACTCTCTCCACATCATTTCCTGACTAACCCAGTGCCTTCTCTCTTTGCCCCATATATTTTATCCATCTCTTTCAAAAGAGTATTCACTTAGGAGCAGAGGTGTATATCACAGCACAGCTATGACTCTTCAAGGGTCTCTTCTGTTGCTGACTTCAGGAGGGCTAACAGAATGAATCAACATAAAGTGTAAACTCAGGATCAACCGAGAAGGAAGCAGAGATCGCAAGCAGGTGATTTCCCAGTGGATGCTATCTCTCTGAAATGTCATTTCCAGAAATTGTATTTCTTGGCTTTCTAGCAAGCTAAGTATCACCTCCATTAAATAGGCCTTTGAGCACCACAGGAATGATATCAACACACCCACTGTTATCGTCACGTGTTATAAAGATCGAGGCTGTGTTATGCTTAAGGCCTGATTGCTTACCACCTATTTCCAACCTGATGGTGACAGAGCGAGCCAGAGATGCGGGACGCGGTTCTTTCAGCTCTTATCTCTGATATGATTCTTGTGCCTCTACTTGTCTTTCTTAATAAGTTTTCGCACATTATTACATCATATTTGGTTACTAGGGTTCGATGTTTTATTTCATGTGTAATATTTGAAATATTTCTTGAAATCTTATAAAGCACTTTAACATCCACAGTTGTATATTAAGGAATTGAGATGGTTAGCAAGAAATAATGCAAAATGCCTGCGATGATAGGCACTTCATCACTTTGGATTAGGGAGGGCTGCATATGCTCTAGAATGTTACTCGGCATGTCTGTCCCGAGACAGGTGAAGACTGTGAGGAGGCAGAACATTAAAACTAGGGCAAAAATTAGGAATTGTTTCTGCCTGTCTCACTTGCTCCTTTGGCTTTGCTCTCCATGTCTACTCTGTATCTCATAGATGCCACTTCCTTAAAATGGTTATTCTTTTCAGCAAAAGCTTGACTAGTACCAGCCTTCTCCTGGAGCTCCACACATACAAAGGCAAGGGCTCGTCTGGGAGTTGAACCCAGGACCTCTCGCACCCTAAGCGAGAATCATACCCCTAGACCAACGAGCCAGTGGATGGGAAGGTTCAGCTCCTGCTCGACTGCTACAGCAAGGCGTAGTGGGCGAAAACAGGGTGGCACTGAAATCAATGGCAGGGGATTGTCCCCATCTACGGATTTCTGGGTTACGGGTCAAGCACGTGCTGCTGCGCCTCTTGTAGCATGGGATTTCTTTAAATTTTGGGTCATTGCCAGCAATGTTCCCTCCAAGCAATGAATAGTTGCGTGCAAATATTTTTTCACGTGAGCAACAATTTTTTTTAAGCATCAGTTTTTAGCAGCGGTATTAGCTTGCATACCTGCCGGTAGCAGAAAGAAAAACTTTATGTGAGCGACCATGTAAAATCTGTGAATGACGCTGCGAAATGAATGAGCAATCGCTCACGTGCTCAGCTTAGAGGGAACTATTCTCGCCAGGCACTTTCGACTTGGATTGGCCACTGTCGGAGACAGGAAGCTGGGCTTGATGGATGCTTGGTCTGACCCAGCATGGCATTTGTACTTACTTTCTCCTCACGTTGCACATCAGGAAGAATTTGCACCTGCACACTGCCCTCTCACAGCAGTTATGCCTTCGTGGGGCTCTTCTCGTGCCCCGAGCTCTCTCATTCAAGAAGTGTCTGTCTCACTTGCTCCTTTGGCTTTGCTCTCCATGTCTACTCTGTATCTCGTAGATGCCCCTTCCCTAAAATGGTTATTCTTTTCAGCAAAAGCTTTACTAGTATCAGCCTTCTTCTGGAGCTCCACACATAGAAAGACAAGGGTTCGTCTGGGAGTTGAACCCAGGACTTCTCGCACCCTAAGAGAGAATCATTCCCCTAGACCATTTACCTGCTTGTAGTGTATGTCTGCAGTTGAAATGCAGAAGTATTCACTCTCTCCACATCATTTCTTGACTAACCCAGTGCCTTCTCTCTTTTCCCCTTATATTTTATCCATCTCTTTCAAAAGAGTATTCACTTAGGAGCAGAGGTGTATATCACAGCACAGCTATGACTCTTCAAGGGTCTCGTCTGTTACTGTCTTCAGGAGGGCTAACAGAATGAATCAACATAAAGTGTAAACTCAGGATCAACCGAGAAGGAAGCAGAGATCGCAAGCAGGTGATTTCCCAGTGGATGCTATCTCTCTGAAATGTCATTTCCAGAAATTTTATTTCTTGGCTTTCTAGCAAGCTAAGTATCACCTCTATTAAATAGGCCTTTGAGCACCACAGGAATGATATCATTATATATAAACACAGCTATACTAACTGCACTAACTACATCTTCTGGCAACAAATTCCAGAGTTTAATTGTGCGTTGAGTAAAAAAGAACTTTCTCCCATTAGTTTTAAATGTGCCCCATGCTAACTTCATGGAGTGCCCCCTAGTCTTTCTACTCTCCGAAAGAGTAAATAACCGATTCACATCTACCCGTTCTAGACCTCTCATGAATTTAAACATCTCTATCATATCCCCCCTCAGTCTTCTCTTCTCTAAGCTGAAAAGTCCTAACCTCTTTAGTCTTTCCTCATAGGCGAGCTGTTCCATTCCCCTTATCATTTTGGTAGCCCTATAATAACCAAATATAACTAGGAATTAAAGGGCTAACCCCTATGGCACACAATTACATCTTGCAATTCTGATGACATACTGACTTTTGCTGAGGTCTTATCTGCTTTTGCTGTTGGGTTAGCCATTGAAGTCAACTTTTCTACATGCACACAGGTCTTAGTTATAAACCTTGACTCCCTTTCTGTTGTAGAATTAGCCATAGGAGCCAAACCTCTGATGAGCTGCTACAAAGTGGTCATCTGAAGCTAACCACCATAACTGTCTTCACCATCTTGATCATCTTTCACCTTGAAGCACAGCCATGTGTTGAAAATCAGGAGTGGCCAGATCTCCACAGTTCAAGTAGGCAAAACCCAATCCTGGCCATAAAAGACAAAGTACAGTCAGATCCCCACCATCATTTACAATTAATCATCTTCCGACCAAGGGGCAGGAAGTAGACTAATATGGTCTGAGGGAATTCCTGCCCCAACACTTAATAAACATTGCTCATCTGAGTGCCCTACCTGAGTACCCACATATACATGCTGCAACAAAAATGATGAAGCTTTCCCTATCATATGATCTCAAAGATCAGAGTGAAAATCCTGTCTCCTATGGTAGGGAGAATGGGAAGTTCAAACTCAGGAAACAGGTAATATTGGGGCTGCCAGAGACTGACCTAAATAGGCTTCTCTCAGGTCGCTGGCCTGCGCCTATTTTCCTGTCTCTCATTGTTAGCATTTTATTGGTGGCAGGGATTCCCACTGTCATTGTTACCATCACAGCCCTCACTACAAAAGGAGTAGGTGAATAAGCATCTATAGGCTTAGACTCGGGCTTTTACTAAGGTCAACAACACATGGGTTTCCAGCTATGGAAGGGGGTTGTGCAGTTGACTGGGATTTGCCTCTGCCACCATATACTCAGGATCATTCTTCATACCAATTCATCATACCAATTATCTCACTTATATATAAAACTAAACAAACTTTAATTATAGGAACATAAGGAGATCCATATTCAGAGATAATTGTTTGGCTTTACATATATAGAAATGACGGCAGAAGAAGACCAAACAGCCCATCCAGCCTGCCCAGCAAGCCCCACACTTTTTTGTTTCTCATACTTATCTGTTTCTCTTGGCTCTTAGTAACCTTTTGGTTCTATTTCCCTTCCACCCCCACCATTAATGTAGAGAGCAGTGTTGGAACTGCATCTAAGTGAAATATCTAGCTTAATTAGTTAGGGGTAGTAACCGCCGCAATAAGCAAGCTACATGCTTATTTGTTTACCCAGACTATGTAATTCAGTCCCTGTTGGTTGTTGTCTGTATATAGATCCACTTTTCTTCATTCCCTCTGCTGTTGAAGCAGAGAGCTATGCTGGATATGCGTGAAGTATCTGTCTTTCTCCCCTGCCATTGAAGCAGAGAGCTATGCTGGATATGCGTGAAGTATCAGTCTTTCTCCCCTGCCGTTGAAGCAGAGAGCTATGCTGGATATGCGTGAAGTATCGGTCTTTCTCCCCTGCCATTGAAGCAGAGAGCTATGCTGGATATGCGTGAAGTATCAATCTTTCTCCCCTGCCGTTGACGCAGAGAGCTATGCTGGATATGCATTGAAAGTGAAGTATCAGGCTTATTTGGTTTGGGGTAGTAACCGTCATAACAGCAAGCTACTCCCCTCTTTTTTGTGAATGCAAATCCTTTTTTCCACATTTCCTCTTGCCGTTGAAGCTTAGAGCAATGTTGGAGTCGCATTAACCATGTGTATGTTTATTGAATAAGAGTATTATCTCCAGGTAGTAGCCATCATTCCCACGAGCCACCCACTCTTCATTCACGTCCTCTAGACTTTATGGATCCACAATGTTTATCCCATGCCCCTTTGAAGTCCTTCACAGTTCTGGTCTTCATCACTTCCTCCGGAAGGGCATTCCAGGCATCCACCACCCTCTCCGTGAAGAAATACTTCCTGACATTGGTTCTGAGTCTTCCTCCCTGGAGCTTCAAATTGTGACCTCTGGTTCTGTTGATTTTTTTTCCGAAGGAAAAGGTTTGTCATTGTCTTTGGATCATTAAAACCTTTCAAGTATCTGAAAGTCTGTATCATATCACCTCTGCTCCTCCTTTCCTCCAGGGTGTACATATTTAGATTATTCAATCTCTCCTCATAAGTCATTTGATGAAGACCCTCCACCTTTTTGGTCGCTCTTCTCTGGACCGCCTCCGTCTTGTCTCTGTCTCTTTGGAGATACGGTCTCCAGAACTGAACACAGTACTCCAGGTGAGGCCTCACCAAGGACCTGTACACGGGGATTATAACTTCCCTTTTCTTACTCGATATTTCTCTCTCTATGCAGCCCAAAATTCTTCTGGCTTTAGCTATCGCCTTGTCACATTGTTTCGCCGACTTCACAGGTGCAGCAGCTGAATAGATGATTTTCCCATGCTGGCCCCTTTAAGGAAGGCTCCTCCCCGCGCGCGCGCGTCAGGGGGTGGGGCCAGCCGCGCCAAGCCGTCGACGTCTCTCCCGAGGAGGGAGAGACACGCTGAAGGGCCTGCAGGCCCGGGGAACCTCCAAAATGGCCCGGGCCACCCCCAAGGTAGGTGGAGGCACCGGGGCACGGCCCGGGACTGCAACAGTACCCCCTCTCCTATGCCCCCTCCCTGGAGGCCGGGGTTTACTAGGGTGGTCGAAATGAAACTGGTGGAGGAGATTCTTGTCCAGAATATTGGAGGATGGCTCCCAGGAATTCTCTTCAGGACCATACCCCTCCCATGAGAGTAGGTATTCCCACCGGCGACGATGAAATCGGACGTCCAAAACCTCCTTCACCATATAAACGCCGTCTGCTTCAGCTTCGGTGGTGGTAGGTGCTGGGGTTTTGGCATGGAATGAGGAAAGCACCAACGGTTTAAGCAAGGATACGTGAAATACGTTATGTATCCGCAGCGTAGAAGGTAAACGTAGGCAGTAGGATACTGCCCCTACCCGCTCCAAAACTGTGAATGGGCCCACAAACTTGGGAGCTAAGCGCATGGATGGGAGCCATAGGTGAAGATTCTTGGTACTTAACCAAACTTTACTGCCAGGGATGAAGACCGGAGCCGGCCGTCTGCGGCGGTCGGCATACTTTTTCGCTTTAGCCGAGGCAAGTTGGAGCTTCTTTTGAGTGGAAGTCCACAATGAGTGTAGCTGTTGGGCGGTGAGCTGGGCTGTCGGAGAGGAGACTGATAGAGGCAATGGTAGAGGAGGCCGAGGGATCTTTCCATAAACCAGTTGAAACGGGGACTGGCCGGTAGCTGAATGTTTATGACGATTATAGGAGAATTCGGCCCAAGGGAGGAGGGTGACCCAATCATCTTGCAAGTCCCCAACAAATGCTCGAAGAAAGGCCTTCAATGTCCGATTGGTCCGCTCGACCTGGCCATTGGCCTGTGGGTGGAAAGCTGTAGTAAGGTCCAAGCGTACCCCAAATTTCCTGCACAAGGATCTCCAGTACATAGCCGTAAACTGCGGCCCACGGTCGGAGGAAATATGCGATGGTAAACCATGTAAACGAAATACATGCTGGGTAAAGAGGTTGGCCAGTTCTAGCGCCGAGGGTAGCTTGGTGAGGGGCACAAAGTGAGCCATCTTAGAAAAACGGTCGACCGTAACCCAGATCACAGTCTTCCCATCAGAAACAGGCAAATCCACAATGAAGTCGGTGGAGATGTGCGTCCACGGTTCCGTAGGAGTGGGCAGCGGCTGCAAAAGTCCCCAGGGGCATCCAGGAAACGGCTTGTGTTGAGCACAGTTGGGACACGACTGGACATACTGTCGCACATCCTCCTTCACTCGAGGCCACCAGTAAAATTCGGTCAGGAGTTCCAGAGTCCGGTGAATCCCTGGATGTCCGGTGGTCAGCGAATCGTGAGCCCAGGCTAAGACCTTCCTTCGAGACCGTGTCAGAACCACCGTCTTACCCACTGGGACCACTTCAGCAGCTGCCATCAAGACCCTGGCGGGATCCAGGATGTATTGAGCTGGGTTAGGTGCATCTTCAGGTTCGGATGTCCGAGAGAGCGCGTCTGCTCGGATGTTCTTTGCTGCTGGTCGGTATCGAAGGGAAAAGTTGAAACGACTGAAAAAGAGAGCCCAACTTGCCTGCCGCGGATTGAGGCGTTGAGCCCGACACAAGTACTCGAGATTTTTGTGATCGGTGTAAACGATGACCGAATGCTGCGCTCCCTCCAGCCACTGACGCCACTCCTCGAAAGCCAGCTTAATTGCCAGTAGCTCCTTGTCTCCAATGCCATAGTCTCCAATGCCATAGTCTCCAATTGCCAGTAGCTCCTTGTCTCAAATGCCATAGTTCCTCTCAGCTGAGGAAAATTTACGGGTGGGAGGGAGAAAAAAGGGGGGGGGGAAGATTAAAAAAAAATGGATAAACTGCGTAGCTTGCTGGGCAGACTGGATGGGCCGTTTGGTCTTCTTCTGCCGTCATTTCTATGTTTCTATGTAAGTAGAATGAACAGGGCAGAAGCTTACCCTTGGTCGACAGCTGGCTTAGAACTGCCCCCACAGCTGTATCCGAAGCATCCACCTCGACAATGAACTGACGCTGGGGATCAGGATGGTGTAGGCAGGTGTCCTAGAGGAATGCTTCTTTTAAGTCAAGAAAGGCTTGTATCGCCGTAGTCGGCCAATTTTTGGCATTGACCCCCTTCTTGGTGAGCGCAGTTAGAGGAGCCACCTTCTGAGAATAATGCGGAATGAATTGTCGGTAACAGTTGGCGAACCCCAGGAATCATTGGAGGGCTTTCACCCCCTGGGGTTCTGGCCAGTTCTTGATTGCAGCAACCTTCTCGGGGTCCATTAGAAAACCGGTGGATGACATAATATACCCTAAAAAGGGTAATGATTCTTGCTCGAACATACATTTCTCTAACTTAGCGTAAAGTTTGTTCTCTCGAAGCTTAAGCAGTACCTGCCGGACATGTTGGCGGTGCGTTTCTAGGTCCTTAGAGTAAATAAGGACGTCATCAAGGTAGACAATGACTGAAGAGTGTAACATGTCTCGAAAAACCTCATTCATAAGGTTTTGGAAGACCGCCGGAGCATTACACAGACCAAAAGGCATAACCAGGTATTCATAATGTCCGTCCCTCGTATTAAAGGTGGTCTTCCATTCGTCACCAGGACGAATCCTGACCAGATTATAGGCTCCCCTCAGGTCCAATTTAGTAAAAAACTTGGCCCCCTGTAGCCGGTCCAGGAGCTCTGGAATCAAAGGCAGAGGATAATGATCTCGCCGAGTGATGCTGTTTAGGCCGCGGTAATCGATGCATGGGCGGAGGGACCCATTTTTCTTGGCTATGAAGAAGAAGCCGGCCCCTGCCGGAGATTTAGATGGCCGAATGAATCCTCGCTCCAAGTTCTCCCGGATGTAAGTAGACATGGCTTGAGTCTCTGGAAGGGATAATGGATAAACCCGACCTCTCGGCGGAGTGGCACCAGGCAAGAGGTTAATTGCGCAGTTGAAAGGACGATGCTCTGGAAGAATTTCAGCTTTCTCTTTGGAAAACATCATGGAAGTCTCGGTACTGAAGAGGTAATGCCAGAGGGGTAGTCATCAGAGCCAGGGGAGCGCAGGGTAACTCCATCAAACAGGTATTAAAGCAGGCAGGACCCCAAGAGGCCAACTGGAGCGAATCCCATGCAATGACTGGGGAATGTTTCCGGAGCCAGGGTAACCCCAAGATAATCGGATGCATGGATTCTTCTAAGATGAGGAAGGAGATCTCCTCCTGGTGCAGAACGCCTGTACGTAAGACGAGAGGTGAGGTACGTGTGGCAATGGTACCTGGAAGAATTCTCCCCTGAATGGAGGATATCCAGAGTGGAGATTCTTGGGGTTGTACCCCAATCTGGAGTTGATGCACAAGCTCCTGGAGGATGAAACTCTCCCCGGCTCCTGATTCGATCAAGGCTTGGGTCTCGAACTCTCCGTCCGGGAGTAGCAGAGTTACTGGAACAAAGCATGGGGAGTCAGCAGTGGCATGACCTAGGGTTAGCTTCCCCACCGTCCCTAGGTCTGAGTGTTTCCCGGACGCTGGCTGCAATGGGCAAGGAAGTGGCCCTTTCCACCACAGTACAGGCAGAGACCTAGTGACCGACGTCTTCTTCTCTTCTCCTGGGAGAGAGGACCTCGCCCCACCTGCATGGGTTCGACATCTTGGGGCCTTGAAGAAGCTAGAGGTGAATTCCCATGGAGCACGGACATGGTTCCAGAAGTATTGGCTGTATGGGGTGTTCTCCTTTCCCAAAATCGACGCTGTAAGCGGCGGTCCACTCGACCTGCTAATTCAATCAGTCCATTCAGATCATCGGGGAGATTTCGGCCTGCCAACTCATCTTGTAATCTTGAAGAGAGGCTCTCCAGAAATAGACTATGTAAGCTGTCACTTCCCCAATTTAATTCGGCAGCGAGGGTTTGAAAGTCCATAGCATGATCAGCTAAGGGCCGGTTGCCCTGCCGTAGTTGCAGCAGTTCAGAAGCAGCGGTAGGTTTACGGGCGGCCTCATCAAAGATCTGCCTAAATGCTGAAACAAAGTGCACCAGATTGTTGAAACGAGGATCCTGGCGTTCCAGAAGGTTGGACGCCCAGGCCAAAGGTCTCCCATCCAGAAGGGAAATAATAAAACTGGTCTTGATTCGGTCAGTTGGGAACTGAAGCGTGAGAAGATCGAACCGGATATAGCACTGGTTCAAGAAACCTCGGCAAAGTTTCATATCTCCGGAGAATCATGACGGCACTGGCATCTGGATAGGTGCGGAAGCAGCAGCAGAGGCCCTGGCTACGGGTGCGTTGGAACTGGCAGCAGCGGTTCCAGTCACACGGTTGGCTAAGGCTTGTACGGTGGCCGTCAGAGTGTCCAGGCATGCTTGCTGTTGTTGCAGCCTCTGGGCTATGCCGGGAATGGCCTTCAGGCCTGCAAGAACCGCCGGGTCCATGGCCTTGCAAACTGTTATGTTCGTGGACCCTTGGGCTGGTTGGAACAGAAGATGGAGTACTGTGGAGGTCCACAGCGAATATCCCAACCAGGAGGTGGTTCGGAAGCTCGGTGCTGGCTGACGCTCTGGTCTATGGTGAAGTCTTTGACGACCAAGGACGAGATCCTCACTGGACGGATGGACGGTGTTGGACCGAAGAGGAAGAAGATTCTTCGCCCTGGAGACCGGTACTCCCCCGGGAGGAGCCCTTAGGAGTCCAGCCGCTGGGACTTCAGGAGATTCACCCTGGAAGCCAAAATCCCCCCAGGAGGAGCCCGTAGGGACACGGCCGCTGGGACTTAGGCGACTTCCTGAGGATGCGGGTGGTCCGGATGCAGGCGCCTCCTGCAGGTCGTGGTTCCGGACGGCTGGCGCCTCCAGCAGGTCGTGGGAAATCCAGAAGTCAGTCCAGGAGTTGGAGTCCAAGGATGGTCCGCAGCCAGTCCAGGGGTCGGTATCCAGAGAGCGGTCCGCAGCCAGTCTAGGGTCAGAGCCAGAAGAATGATCCAAAGCCAGTCCAGGGGTCAGAGCCAGAAGAACGATCCGAAGCCAGTCCAGGGGTCAGAGCCAGAAGAACAATCCGAAGCCAGTCCAGGGGTCAGAGCCAGAAGAATCAACAGCGGAGGGCAGAAGCAGGACAAAGACAACCAAGACCACAGCAGCACAAACCAACTCCAGGAACCTTGTTGCAAGGCACTGGAGTGAAGTAGATGCAGGGTACATATACCCTGAAGGCGTCTGACATCATCCACAGGTGCAGCAGCTGAACAGATGATTTTCCCGCGCTGGCCCCTTTAAGGAAGGCTCCTCCCCGTGCGCATGCGTCAGAGGGGCGAAGCCAGCCGCGCCGAGCCGTCGACGTCTCTCCCGAGGAGGGAGAGACACGCTGAAGGGCCTGCAGGCCCGGGGAACCTCCGAAACGGCCCGGGCCGCCCCCGAGGTAGGTGGACGGACCGGGGCATGGCCCGGGACCGCAACACAACCAGTTTGCAATCCAGGCCACCACCTCGTCACTTACTCCTAAGCTTCTCATTTTATTCACCAATCTCCTATGCGGGACCATATCAAAAGCTTTGCTGAAATCCAAGTAGATGACATCGAGTGCTCTTCCTTGATCCAATTCCTTGGTTACCCAGTCAAAAAAGTCAATCAGGTTTGCCTGACATGATCTTCCCCTGGTGAATCCATGCTGCCTCTGGTCCAGCAATTCTCCCGACTGTAGATAGTTCACTGTTATCTCTTTCAATGGTGACTCCATTACTTTTCCCACCACCGAAGTGAGGCTAACTGGTCTGTAGTTACCAGCCTCTTCTCTGTTCCCACTCTTGTGAAGCAGGACCACCACAGCTCTTCTCCAATCACTCGGCACCACTCCCGTTTCTAGGGATCTATTTAACAGGTCACACAGCGGACCTGCCAGCACATCTCTGAGCTCCCTCAGTATCCTGGGATGAACCTCATCAGGCCCCATGGCTTTGTCCACTTTCAGTTTCCCCAGCTCTTCCCATACATTCTCTACTGTAAATGGAGTTACATCTACTCCACTCCCCTCCAGTTTCTTGTTAACTAGCGACTGTCCTTCTCCAGGGTTCTCTTTAGTGAACACAGAACTGAAGTATTCTTTTAATATTTCTGCCATTTCTTTGTTTCTCTCCACACATTGATCCTTTCCACCTTTCAGTTTCACTATACCACTTTGAACTTTTCTCTTTTTACTGATATATCTGAAAAATGTTTTGTCAACTCTCTTTACGTCCTTGGCAATCCTCTCTTCTGCTTGACTTTTTGCTGCCTTGATTAATTTCTTCATCTCCCTCAGTTCTACCAGATATTCTTCTTTGTGCTCCTCCCTTTGGGATCTTTTATATTTCTTGAACGTTGTTCTTTTGGCCTTTATTTTGTCAGCCACCTCCTTTGAGAACCAGATAGTTTCCATTTTGCTTTTGCTTTTCTTTACTTTTCTAACATATAGATTAGTTGCCTTGGTAACTGCTCCTTTTAGATTGGTCCTCTGTTGATCCACATCTCTCTTGTTCTCCCAACCTTTTAGTTCTTCCTCCAGGTACTTCCCCATTTCATCAAAGTCCGTGTTTTTGAACTGCAAATCTCGGGTCTTTGTGCTTCTTTTCCTTATCCTTTTTGTGATATTAAACCATACCATTTGATGATCACTGCTGCTGAGGTGGGTGCCCACCTGGACATCAGAGACATTATCTCCATTAGTGAGCACTAAGTTGAGTATAGCTCCTTCTCTTGTGGGTTCCATTACCATTTGTTTGAACAAAGCTACATTGCAGGACATTCACTATTTCTCTACTATTATTAGATTCTGCAGATGGAATTCTCCAGTATACATCTGGCATATTAAAGTCTCCAACGATCACCACTTCTCCCTTCTTTCCTATCTTTTGGATGTCTTCAACCAGATCGCTGTCCAGCTCTTCCTTTTGGTTTGAAGGCCTGTAAACCACTCCAATAAAGATGGATGCCCCATCTTTAGAAGGACAAATGTCAGAATTTTAAATCCCCACTGGCTGACCTCTTCCAAATTATTCAGCTAACTACTTAGCCAGATAAAACTTAGCTGGATAACTTGGAAATGTATCAAGGGTGTTTCAGGATGGAGTTAAGTTAGTCAGATAAGTTATCCAGCCTACTCTAGTCCTGCAGTAGAGAAGACTTAAAATTAGCCAGATGAACATATCTGGCTATCTTTAAAATAGTTGGATATATTCAGTGTTACGATTGCCACCCGCAGGAGGCCCACGGTGCGGCCCTCTCACCTTCCCAGATGGACCTAAATGCTCAGCTCTCCGTCGTTGGTGGCAGTCGGCCACCGGCTCCGACCTTGGGCCCCTGCCAGTGTCCCTGACTCTGCCTTGCTACCCGGGACCTCCAGCCAGGATTCTTCCTCCAAGCAGGTCTTTCTGCTTGCTCCGCAGAGAGATGCCACCGGCGCCGCGTCCCTTCCTAGGCGCACGCATGCAATTCTGATGCTTTTAAAGGGCCTGCGGTGGGAACCTGGCCACAGACCCAGATGCTGACATCATCATCCTCAGCGTACTTAAGTTCTTGCAGTGCTCCTAAGCGTTGCCTTTGCAACAGGTCTCCTCAGTTCCCTGTTGATCGAGTGCTCGTTGCTTCTAGAGATTCGTCTCTGCCCTGTGTTCCTGATTCCTCGTTCCTGGTTCCTGCCTCCTCATTCCTACCTTGATTCCTTGCCTCTTATTGACTTCATAGACTTTGACCCAGCTTTGCCTTACTCTGCCTTTCGGATTGATTTCACAAACTTTGATCCTGCTTTGCCTGACTCTGCCTTTCGGATTGACTTCACGGACTCTGACCTCACCTGCCCTCTCCAAGCCTGACCTCTTCTGCGTCCGACCTCGCCTGCCTTCTCCAAGCCTGACCTCTGCTATGTCTGACCTCGCCTGCCTTCTCCATGCCCTGACCATTGCTACGGATAACCTTACTATAGACTCTTTCTTCAGTTCTTAATCATACTAGCAACTAGGTCTATCTGGCAAGCTGCAAGTGCAGAAGCAACTAGAAGACCTAACAGAAATGCATGCGCTCACATAAAAGCAAATTTTAAAAGCCCTACATGCACCAAAGCTGGGAGATATGCACGTGACTGGGCTGTGCGCATGTCACGCAGATTTTAAGAGGTCCGCAGCCACACACGAATCTCCTGGCTTGCGGATAAAAAAGGTTAGGCGAAAAAGGAGTGGGACGGGGCGGGGTCCGTGCAGGGCATGGGTGGGGCATGGCCAGGCCGGGACTACACCCATGAAGTCAGTTACATGCACTACCGTGTGCTGGGATCCCACAACCATGTAACTTGCTTCTGCTATGGACAGCATGTAAGTAGTAAGATAATAAAAAAAAAGGGTAGTCAGCGGGGTTTTAGGGGTCGGGGCTAATAGGGTAAAAGGGAAGCAAGTTAGGTAGAGTGTTTATGAAGTCTGCTTCTTTATTGGGGTGAACTGGGAAGGATCTGGGAAAAAGGCCTATTGCGTCACCATGCATACCTACTAAAATCCCCCCCCCCCCCTTTTACGCGCTCGAGACGGAATTCGAACGCACATGCTTATGGGTAGCAAATTTTATGACATGCGCGCATAGATGCACGCATGTTATAAAATCGCCACGTCCATGTGCGAACGCTGGCAAACGTGTACACATTTGCGCACGCTCATCAGTTTAAATTTACTGTCATAGCTGGTGCTATCTGGAAGGCTGTGCAAGAGACCTAGGAGGATGAAGGTTCCAATAATGATCACACTACTATTGCTGGCTATTTAGAAGTCATTTTGCAGTGGCCTGCATAAATTACACAAATTGTCAAAGCAAATTTACATGCATATACTACCCACACATAATTACACCTGCTTTTTAGTGCAGTAAGTTTTGCATGAAAATGTACATGTGGAGTTTTTAAAAATCAAAATCTATGCATATAAATGAAAAGTCTGTTCAGACCCTACCATTTGGAATGCCTAACCTGAATGCAAGCTAAAGGATATTTTTAATATTTTCTTTTATTTTGTTTCATTTGTTATGTCATTTCATTTATTTCCTTTAAAGTTAAAGTCAATGAGGGAAGCAATGCATCCTACTTTGGCTTTTAACATAAAGGTTTCCTGTCCACATTTAATGAGACTTGTAAACAGGCATCTGCAGCAGAGAGAAAATCCAAGACACCAACAGTGGTGAAAAAGGGCAACAAAAGAGTCATGAACAGTCCATGACACCTTAAGAGGGGCAGAGCTACAGAAACCCTGGTGAGAATACTCCAAGGCACCATGAGTGGCATTAACACACCAGGGCACAGAGAGAGGAGCAAAGAAGCACAAACAATGTCATAAAGACCACAAGGCACAAAGAAAGAAGCAATTGGTGCCAACAACAGCAGTATGAAGACCCCGATGTATCAAAAAAAGAGACATGAGCACCAAGAAAGGGAAATCATGGCACATCAAAAAGCACCCAGAGACAAGCAAAATCACCAAACACAGTGGCATGAAGAATGAAAGCACCAAAAGAAAGGCAAAAGGCACCAACAATAGTGGCATAGACACTCCAAAGCATAGATAGAGAGATGGCAGTAAGCACAGTGGCATCAAAACTCCAAGATACTGTATTAGAGGTAAGGCATCAAGAGGAGTGGCATTAAGGTGCTTAACTAAGAAAGGGGCAAGAAGAGCAAGCAGGGCAGCAACAGTGGCCAACAACACAGGAAGGCACTGAACCAGAAGAGAGGCAGGGTATGAAACGTAGACTGGTGGCAGCAGCAAGACTGGCAACTGGCAACATCGCAGCAAGATATTGAGGTCAAAATACGTGAGCATTGGTTTGGTGTAGCTGTGCATTCAGTTCTCCTGCCACTCATAAGGAAATTCAGGGAATCCGATATAAGGGAGGTTGATCTTAAGAAAGAACAACTTTTCTACCAATTGTGGTTCCAGACATTAATGATGTGGACTCCCTATCTACATACCTGAGTACTTAAATTTAGGCATCTATTTTTACTAGGCACCTAGATTTAGGTGCTTAAAAAGTGAATGGGCCCAAGGGAATAAAGTAGGACACTCAGCACTGATTTCTAGTGCTTGGTGCCTAACTAAGGTGAGCAAATACACATCTAAATTTAGGTGCCTATTTTCATCCACTTTTAGGTGCCTAAATTTAAGTGCAAAGGATTTTTTGAATATTGGTCTCACAGTTAACCCTACTCCCTTGGCAAGATAAACATTTTCTTTATTTAGCTAATGCCTTTTCTTTGGCAGCTCACTGTTAGTTACATTCAGATACTTTAGGTATTTTCTCTGTCCTGCATTGCTTACAATCTAAGGAGGTCATTTACTTTACTAAGCATTTTTCAAATAGACACAGAATGGGAGAAAATCCTTAGTAAATCAGGCCCTATGTTTGTACATGAGGCAAAGGAGTGGGTAGTGGCTTGCCCAAAGTCACAAGGAACAGCAATAGGAAATTGATCCCTGGGTGCACTGGTTTTTAACCTGCTACTCTAACCACTAGGCTATTCTTCCATGCCTCCCATGACTTTCAGTTGATTTTAGCTATTCTTTCTGGGTGGCTTAACTTTCTGTCTTTCCATCTGTCTTAATTCTCCTAAGACAGTCTCTCAGAGGTCCATATTCAAAAGCCATTTAGATGGATAACTAAGTTATTTAGTTAAATGGAAGATTTCAGATGCTCAGCCCCTTATCCAGAAAAGTTTAAGTACTTATGCTTTCTATGCTGAGTCTGACAGATTCAGCACTGGCGTGCTGGGAGCAGGTAAGATAATACCTCACTCCCGGCAGGGATTTGGGGTTAGGATTTGTAAGTATGTGGACCCTTTGGCCGAGGCAAGAGGTGGTACCGCCCAGGGGAGGAACCCCAGTGAGCCTCGCCGTCAGGAGGAGGAATCTCGGCTGCGGAATGTAGTACAGCAGAAGTAGAGAGTAGATGGAAAGAGTGACCCCTGGAGGCAGGTCACGGGGTGATAGCACAGAAGCTGGTGATAGACTCAACTTCGAGGACAGGAGTTAGGCAAGGAATACAGCACCCCCGAGGAGCGGGGGTGCCGAGTGACAGCTACAGTCACTTATGTTTACATGGGGTCCGTAGAGATGTTACACAAGAGGGTTCCTCGGTGGGAGGTCACGGTAGTGGTCCGCAGAGCGGGGTACACTGGTGAGGGTTCCTCTGAAGATATCACGACACGGGTCTGTCAAGCAGGGTGGATCTGGAAGGGCTCCTCATGGCAATGGTCCACAGAGCAGGGTACACCAGAGAGGATCCCAACATGGATATCACAATCTACGTCCGCAGTGTGGTTACTCACAGCAACAGGAGACAAGGAAGTAGTTCCATAAGAACCTCGGAAAGCAAGGCAGGCAGGAGATCGGATAGCCGAGAGATGAGGAGGGGCCCCCGAGTAGCGGGTACTCAATAGTCTCACACCACGGAAGCTGAAACTGGAACAAGTGCTGAGTGAGAGTAGGTAGATTCAGCAGGATGAACTTGTTGCCAAGTTGTCAGCTGTCTGGGCCGGCGAGCTTAAATATCGGAGAAGAGTGACATCATCTGCTGGGGAAGCCCTCGAGGTTCCCGCCATGATATGCTTAAAGCAGGTCAAGAAGCGTGCGCCTAGGGAACCCCAAGGGTAAGATGGTGGTCGGCAGCATCCATGCTGCTCAGGCGGGCCCGGGAACGGAGGCCGGAGGGCCGGTGGTAGCTGGCAGAGGCTGCTAGTTCACCCAATGGAGCCAAGGTAGCAAAAAAGGAGGTGAGCAACAGCAGTTGCAGCCGTCTTCGGCCACGGAGTGTAACATTTGGAGATTTGGGGGTGATAGAGAAGGGGGTCCAGAGAGGTTCAGGGGGGTAGGGGTGGTGCAAGTGAGAACTGACCAACTATAAAACCATGGGTGGGTGGGAAATTATTGACATCGGTAACGGGATTGACAGGTCGGCCCATGTAATGATACATAGAGGGTTTTGCGGGGGTGGGAAATGCAAGGTCAACAGGGTCTCATCTCTATTTTGGAGAGGATAAGAAGCAAAATGGGCCACAAGCAATTTAAATATAGAGTAATGTTTTTCTATTTTACATATCTCTACTTAACTGGATATCTTTGAAGATATCTGGGTAAGTAGCTAGTTATCCAGCCACATGAGCGGGCTAACTTTAAAATCTAACATAGGTTAGGTTTTGAAGTTATCTGGCTACATGTAACTGGATAACTTTAGGCTAGTATACTCAGCAGGACATTTATTCCGTTGAATATTTGGGATGTGCATTTGTTTAAAACAAAGTGCAAAACTCAATGAATAAGGTTAATTCATTTCATTTGGGGCACCAAACCAATTGGGGGCCACCCAGAATGAAACAAACCTTATTCATTTGTTTTATTTTAAAGTAATGCATTGGACCTAGGTCTAGGCCTGAAGCCGGGCTTTGTCTAGGGCTTAGGCCAAGGCCCAAAGCAGAGGCCGAGGCATATTTATTTATTTATTTACTTAGATACCGTCGTTCATAATTATATTACAATGGTTTACAAAGGCCTAAAACAAAATTCAAAGAAATGCATTGCAGTAACAAATTTAAGAAGACTTTAAAATAAATACAAAAAACAGGTATTAAATGAAAAGTTTAAACAATCCATAATACAAGTAAAAATGTAGAGAGATGAAGTTAGTGGCCCGTTTGGAGATTATCTGAATAGGCTTGCTCGAAGAGCCAGGTCTTTAAGCCTTTCTTAAATTTTTTAGACTCTGTCTCCAATCTTAGAAGTGCCGGCATGGTGTTCCACAAACTTGGGCCTGCGATTGAATTAACTCTATCTCTAACTATTTATTTTTCATTTATTTCATAATGTTTATATACCACCTTTACAATTCAAAGAATTAATCAAAACGGTTTACAATAAACATACATAAAATAACATAAAAACAACATAAAGGCTAAGTGAGCTGTGCTTATTGGAGGAACATAAAGAAGCCCTTTGTTAGCTGATCTCAAAGCTCAGTGTGCAGGCGGATTGAAACATTTAACCAATCAGTTTTTTGTCCGTAGATGGCTTTATGCAGAATACAGCAAATTTTATATGCTATTCTCTGGGTTATCGGGAGCCAATGAAGATTTATCAAAATTGGGGTGATGTGTTCACATTTATTGCAATTGGTTAGGACTCTCGCCTCAGAGTTCTGCAGTACTTGGAAAGGACATAAAGATGATTGGGGCAGGCCTAGTAATAAAGAATTACAATAGTCAAGCGAAGAAAATATGAGCGCTTGTAACACTGAACGTAAATTGTTGAAATCTAAAAGGGGTTTCAGTCTGAGCATGACGCTGGTGCCTCGGCCTATGCCTGAAGCAGAAGCCTTGCCTAGGTCACAGGCCGAGGCCCAAAGCAGGGGCATGGCCTAGACCCGAGTATGATGCCAGGGTCTCAGCACAGGCCCAGTCTGATGCTGGCACCTCGGCTGAGACTACCAAAAATTAAAAAAAAAAACTTACCTGATCTGTCATGTATCCAACAAGACTGGGTTCCAAAGCCAAGGCCCTGGCCAATGTCACGACCCAACCAGAGGCCAGGTCCCGATGCTGAGGCCTCAGCCTAGCTCAGGGCCTGGACACAGGCCCAATGCCATGACCCGACCCAAAGACTCAGTTTCGATGCTGGGACCACAGCCTAGGCCAGGGCCCAGACCCAGTCCCACCTCTGTGACACGATTCAACCAGAAGACCAGGTCCCAACGCTGGGGCATCAGCCCAGACCTAGGCCTGACGCAAGGACCTGACCCAAAGGCCAAGTACCAACACCAGACTTGGCTTCTGGGTTAGAACTTGGCCTCTGGTTTGGATTTGGCCTCTGGGTCAGGCCCAAAGCCAGGCCTGATGCCACGACTCGACAGAGGCCAGGTCCTGATGCCAATGCCTCAGCCCAGACCCAGGCCCGATGCTGTGACCCAACCTGGAGTTTGGGTCCTCATGCCAGGACCCAGGCCTGACACTGGGGCCTCGACCATCAGGCTGGATCCTGATGCCGAGGCCTCAGCCCAGGGTCAGGCCCAGGCCTCAGATCCCAGGCCTAGGAGCTCCTCTTCCTTGGTCCTCTTCTTTCTTTAGCACTTAAAAGCCAAATGACACCGTCCACTGGGGTCACACCAGAGTAAATTAACTCCAACACACCTACTCCAGTGGATGGTGCCATTTTGATGTATGGCATTTTACATGAATGAAACTCATGGGAAGAAAACCTCCCGAAAATGAACCAAAAACAAAAACATTTTTTTTTTCTCTTGTACATCCCTATTGAATATACAGGGCAAGTTATCTGGCTAACTTTAGCCAGATAACTTGCCCAGTATAGCACCATATTCAGTAGGCCAGATTACTGGCCTACTGAATATGGTGCTATCATTTTTTATTAATCTTATAAACTTGAAAAGTCAAATTAAAGTCAAACAGAGATAAGGGTCACACTATTAATGTGCAGAATGCTGCCATGTGTATGTGTTTTGAGTTAGTATGACAAGGTCCTTGTATTGTAAACAGATGTGCTATATAATGCTTCCCCAATTCTATCACAAATCTTTTGAGGTAGAAAGGCCAGGACCTGGCAGAATGTGTAAGAACACATTGCAGTTCACAGCTGGTGATCATTTTATTGATGAATTCCCTTTCCAAGTTAGATGAGAACATAGTAAGGAGGGTTGGAGCAGGCAGAGAGCAGCAAGAAACTGGGTAAATGCCTTAGGGAGATTAAGAAAAGCTCAGAAAAGATCACACTCTAATTTAAAGAGCCAGATCTCTTGATTCTCAGTTTCCAGAATCATCAAAAGAAGAAGCAGCTTAAACATATTGTTGTTGTCTATTTGATACTAAAGGTTACATTTGAGTTGAAAGAAAAGAGTTTTTTTCCTCAGTTTCATCATTTCATCTGAAGGATGCTAAATAGAGAAATATAATTACAAAAGTGCTAAAGCTGCACAGAGTACTTGACTTAATAGTCATTAGCTGAAGGCCATCTGATTCCCTGGAGATACTAATCGGTAACAGATATGGTGGAAGAAAATTGTCTAATCAGCAAACAATTCTTGAACTGTTGGCTATATGTGCCCTTCAGAGAAAACAATAATGGCAAGGGAGGAAAAATATTTGCTCATGTTTCTGTTCCTAATATAAAGCCTGAAAAATAGCTCTTTGTACACTGACAGAAAAAGCATTCAGAGGAATTTACTAAAAATAGAAAAATTCTGTAATATGTAATGGAATATCTGAGGAAAGCAAGAAGGTTATTAAATCTGTGGTTTCTTCTAGAGGGATACATGCATGCTATATATGCTGCAGCTAAACAATAGTTTCTGGTAGCCCATGTCTCCTAATATGAAGAGGTCTGATTTATTCCCTTCTTTTCAGGTTGAGCATCACTACAGATGGCCAGAGTTATCGGTATGACGTCTCTGCAAGTTTCACTCAGGTTGCCCCACTTTGGAGGTAGTAATAGCAAATCCCCTAGAGGTCCAAATTCATTGTGTCTGTCTCAGTCTGACACTAAGCCAGGCAAATTTTAAAATACTGCCAGTCTGACCAATCCTGACTTAGCTGGATAAGTTTTTATCTGACTGAAACTTATTCCGCAATGTCAAAGGCAATCCAGGCATGTTTCAGAATGCAGCATTATTATCCAGCGAAGGGGGTGATTTACTAAAGGTCTTACTATGTGGTAAACAGTCTAATGCAGAGGTAATGTGCAATACTTGAAATACTAGGGATGTGCATTCATTTTCAATGAATGTGCAATCCATAACGCATAAGTCCCTGTTCGTTTGATTCATGGGTTCACGAAACACATGGTGATCCCCCACGAATGAAACATATCATATTAGTTTCCTTCTTTTGGTTCGCAGTGATTTCTTAGTGGCCATTTGAAACAGGAGAAGGCCATGTGGGAGTATCCATAACAGTAACCAGCCCTTTCCTGTGAGTCATAAGTGACCTCACAGCCCTGTCATAGAGTGGGTCAGACAGGTTGGCAAGGAGACCAGAATTCCAACGTATCACAGCGAAACATTTTTCTAATTCAGCCAATCACTTATCTCAGTGCTCTGTGATGCTGTTCCTGTTGTACTATATCTACATTAAGCATGCGGGCGCTACACACTTTCTTCTTGGTTGTTCTCTGAGAAGCTCATTACATTTGAGCTCTCTCCAAGTGTCTCAAATCTGTATTCAATTGCTATTGCTTGCTACTTTGATAGAATTTTCCATTGAAAAATATATTTGTTAGTTTTTGCTGCTTTGCCAGCCAGGCTTTTTTTTACTGCACTTTTTTTTTTTAAATTGAACTCAGACTGTCTCTCCGTTTCTCCCACTGAGACAAGCTGCCAGCAGTGGCATTTTGCTGCTGATCTTACCCCCTGAGGAAGGTTGCAGAAAGGGTATGGGTGGTGTGGGTGGGAGAGTGTGAGAGTTGCAGTGGCTGTCTGGGAGTTGGTATTTTCAAACAAGAAGCAGCATCACTAGGAATTGTGCTTGCTCAGGCTTCCAGTCTTTTCCCTGCAGTTTAAATTTTTTTTTGTGGACATACAGCAGTCTCAGTTGTAGTGTACAGCAAGGCACTGCACTGTGTGTCTGTGTGTAGTTTTCCAGACTCATATATATTGTTACAGCAGTGATTTTTTAATCCAAATCCCCAGTAGTCATCTGGAGTTTAAAATCTTTTGTGCACATACAGCAGTCTCAGTTGTAGTGTACAGCAAGGCACTGCACTCTGTGTGTGTGTGTGTGTATGTGTGTGTAGTTTTCCACAATCACATATATGGTACAGAGTGTTCATTCACCAATAAAGAAATAATTCTTTTAATTGAAATTCCTAGTAGGCAGTGACATTAAATCCATGATGTCATGGAAAGGTAGATGAGTGATTGGGACTGGCAGAGGAGGCACTTCAAAAGGCAGTGCCAGTCCCCCATTAAAATTAAAAAGGGAGCTGTTCCAATCTAAAATCTCTGGAGTGGCAGACAGTTCCATCCAGAAAAAAAATGAAATTTAAAGCTGATGCACCACCACCACCTGTTTCTGACCCTGTAGTTTTGAAGGTGAGGGAAGGGGAGGCTGAGTCATGCAAGGCAAAAGGGCAAGACCCAAAAGCAGCAGTGTGACAGCAGTCTCAACTTAGCGTTGAAAATGTAGCACAGACACTGTTTGCTTCTGATTCCGATGAAGAATCATCTTGTGTGGGATTCTCATCATCAGAAATGGAAGAAGTAATAGCTGAAGAAGGTTTAGGAGGATTAGTTACTTCTGTCTTAGCCTCCACTTCAGTGCTGCAGGGCAGAGATGAAACTGATGATTAAGAGGAGGAAGAGCAGTCAGCGCAGGCACAGAGCGTGACTGATGCCCCTGGCATTGCTTCTCAGCGTGCACCCACTACTTCAACTCCAGTGCCAGCATCCACCTCGAAGGCTATAGAGAAGGGATCACGAAAGAAATCTGTGATCTGGAGCCACTTTAAAGTGACAGAGGACCCATGTTTTGCTCAGTGTAATTACTGTGCCAGGGCTATTAGCAGAGGCAAGCAAATGGGACATGTAACTAATTTTGGCATGATGCATCATTTGCAGAAGCAACACCCAACAGTACTGCCATTTGGGGATGGTGGCAGTACCAGTCAAGGGACCCCTTTTTCCAGGCAGCATAAAGTGGTTGAAAAGGAGCAGAGTCACACCATGCCCTCAGCCCCTTCTAGCAGTCAGGAGGCAGGCCAGCAGCCCCTGCCATGTGTCAGAAGCAACAACCCACCATGGAGGAAATGGGGTGGTGTTCTTTAATGCTATCCTGGGGAAGGAGGCAGGCAGCCTCAAAAGTTGTAACCAGGAGCATTGGGGAAATGATTGCCCTTGATGACCAGCCTTTGCAGGTAGTAGAGAATTTGGGTTTCAAGCATTTGCTGAAGGTCTTAGTTCCAAATTACAAAGTCCCCTCCAGAACCTCTTTTAGCAGAAAGGTGATCCCCAGCCTGTACAACCAGTGTCGCAGTCACTTCCAAGTGCTGCTAGCTAAGGCAGAAGGGAGTGTGCAATTCACCTGTGATATCTAGACTGCCATGAATGCTGCACACTCTTACCTCTCCCTGCCATCATACTGGTGGGACCTGGCTGAGGAAGGGGCAGGCAGCAGCTCTATTAGTGAACAAGTATCAGGGTGGAAGTGAGCTTTACTGCACACCCACCTGATGGATGATGCCCATACCTCAGCCAATATTCTAGCATGCATCAGACATATGCTGGCGGGCTGGCAGCTACACCAGCGAGACAGGAATCTTCAGGCAGGGTTCTTTGTCACAGACAATGGTGCAAACATGGTAAAGGCAATATCCGACAGGCGCTTTCAGAACATCCAATGTTTTGCATACACTCTTCACCTGGTTGTGAAATCAGCTCTGGGGTTGGAGTCCAAGCATCAAGAGAATGAATACCTGCAGGACTTAATACACAAGTGCAGGAACATAGCAGCACACTTCCACAGAAGTGTGAAGGTGGGGCAGGTTCTCCGTGAAAAGCAGACTGATTTGAGGATGCCTCACAAGAATCTCATTCAAGACATTGGCACCCGGTGGAATTCCACCTATATGATACTGCAGAGGTTAGTGGAGCAGGGTGCCATGAGAACAGCGGTTCAACATGGGTCAACTAGTACTAAGAGATAGGCAGGCTACCCTGGGGAGAGTTCCCTTTCCTTTGAGCAGAGAAGGGCTCCCTGAAATGGGTTGGCCCCTAGAGTGGAGCATGAGCCTTCAAAGCATGGTGACGTGCAGGAGGCTGCCATGTGAACAGCGGTTCAGCATGACTCAATAGGTACTAAGAGATAGGCCGGCTACCCCGGGGAGAGTTCCCTTTCCTTTGAGCAGGAAAGGGCTCCCTTGGAATGGGTTGGCCCCTAAAGTGGAACATGAGCCTTCAAAGTGTGGCGACGTGGAGCAGGGTGCCATGTGAACAGCGGTTCAACATGGATCAACAGGTACTAAGAGATAGGCTGGCTACGCCGGGGAGAGTTCCCTTTCCTTTGAGCACGGAAGTGCTCCCCGGAATGGGTTGACCCCTAGAGTGGAGCACAAGCCTTCAAAGCATGGCGAAGTGGAGCAGGTTGCCATGTGAACAGCGGTTCAACATGGGTCAACAGCTACTAAGAGATAGACTGGCTAACCCTGGGGAAAGTTCCCTTTCCTTTTAGCTGGGAAGGTCTCCCCAGAATGGGTTGGCCCCTAGAGTGTATAATGGTACAAATTGTTAGGATTTAAGCATTTGCAAACAGATCATGACTTCATGAGCAAGATGGAGGAAGTTCTCTTCTCTGCCCTGAAACTAAAAGAAAATTGTTTGTTTTATTTAAGGATCCAGATGTGAAGGATTAGTATTTTGAATTGCCGGAGTCTGATGTTTCCTTTTGCAATGAGGGTTCAGCCGTTCGGACCAAAAGAAGCACTGATGTCATCTCCCGCCCAATTCTACAATATAGATCTACGTTGACTTTATACCCTAGTGCCTCTGTAAACTATGAGAACACAGAGGATGAACTAGAGGGCAACTACCACCAGTTTTCTATAGTACTAGAAGAAACATTAATGTTGGCACCTAAGAAAGATTTAGGGAACATGGCCCATATTATGAAGTTCATGAAAACTATTGAGCATATGAAATATGCAAGCTCCAAACATCTTAATTCAGCTTTTTATGTTCGTACATTCGAAATGTGGACGGACAGGCACAGCATTCAAGGTCAAAACCTTGTAGGAACATAAGGCCTGGATGGACAGGCACAGCATCAGAAGTCAAACCCTTGAAGCGACGTAAATCCTGGATGGGCAGGCACAGCATTAGAGGTCAAGCCCTTTCAAGAACATAAATCCTGGACAGAAAGGCACAGCATTAGACGTCAAGCTATTTTAGGGAAGTAAGAACATAAGAACATAAGAAAATGCCATACTGGGTCAGACCAAGGGTCCATCAAGCCCAGCATCCTGTTTCCAACAGTGGCCAATCCAGGCCATAAGAACCTGGCAAGTACCCAAAAACTAAGTCCATTCCATGTTACCATTGCTAATGGCAGTGGCTATTCTCTAAGGGCCAGATTTTAAAAGGGTTACGAGCATAAGTTATGTGCATAACCATCTTAAAAGGCCCCTGCACGCCGAGCCTATTTTGCATAGGCTCAGCGGCGCGTGCAAGCCCCGGGACACGTGTAAGTCCCATGGCTTTGCAAAGGGGGCGTGTCGGGGGCGTGTCAGGTGGGCGGCGTGAATTTTGAGGCGGGGCGGGAGGCGTGTCAGGCATGATGCCGGCCCAGGGGCATGGTTGAGGCCTCCGGACCATCCCCCGGGTCGGGTGATGGTGCGCCAGCAGCCCGCTGGCACGTGCAGATTTACGCCTGCCTATGGCAGGCGTAAATCTGCCAACAAAGGTATGGGGGTTTAGATAGGGCCGGGGGGAGGGGGGGTTAGGTAGGGGAAGGGACGGGAAGGTGAGGGGAGGCGGAAGGAAAGTTCCCTCCGAGGCCGCTCCGATTTCGGAGCGGCCTCGGAGGGAACTTTCCTTCCCTCCGAGGCCTGGTGCACGAACAAAAGAACACGTGCGCGTAAATTTATAAAATCTACCCCTAAGTGAACTTAATAGCAGGTAATGGACTTCTCCTCCAAGAACTTATCCAATCCTTTTTTAAACACAGCTATACTAACTGCACTAACCACATCCTCTGGCAACAAATTCCAGAATTTAATTGTGTGTTGAGTAAAAAGAACTTTCTCCAATTAGTTTTAAATGTGCCCCATGCTAACTTCATGGAGTGCCCCCTAGTCTTTCTACTATCCGAAAGAGTAAATAACCGATTCACATCTACCTGTTCTAGACCTCTCATGATTTTAAACATCTCTATCATATCCCCCTTCAGTCGTCTCTTCTCCAAGCTGAAAAGTCCTAACCTCTTTAGTCTTTCATCATAGGGGAGCTGTTCCATTCCCCTTATCATTTTGGTAGCCCTTCTCTGTACCTTCTCCATCGCAATTATATCTTTTTTGAGATGCAGCGACCAGAATTGTACACAGTATTCAAGGTGCGGTCTCACTATGGAGCGATACAGAGGCATTATGACATTTTCCGTTTTATTCACCATTCCCTTTCTAATAATTCCCAACATTCTGTTTGCTTTTTTGACTGCCGCAGCACACTGAACCAACGATTTCAATGTGTTATCCACTATGACACCTAGATCTCTTTCTTGGGTTGTAGCACCTAATATGGAACCCAATATTGTGTAATTATAGCATGGGTTATTTTTCCCTATATGCATCACCTTGCACTTATCCACATTAAATTTCATCTGCTATTTGGATGCCCAATTTTCCAGTCTCACAAGGTCTTCCTGCAATTTATCTCAATCTGCTTGTGATTTAACTACTCTGAACAATTTTGTGTCATCTGCAAATTTGATTATCTCACTTGTCGTATTTCTTTCCAGATCATTTATAAAAATATTGAAAAGTAAGTGTCCCAATACAGATCCCAGAGGCACTCCACTGTCCACTCCCTTCCACTGAGAAAATTGTCCATTTAATCCTACTCTCTGTTTCCTGTCTTTTAGCCAGTTTGCAATCCACGAAAGGACATCGCCACCTATCCCATGACTTTTTACTTTTCATAGAAGCCTCTCATGAGGAACTTTGTCAAATGCCTTCTGAAAATCCAAGTATACTATATCTACCGGTTCACCTTTATCCACATGTTTATTAACTCCTTCAAAAAAGTGAAGCAGATTTGTGAGGCAAGCCTTGCCTTTGGTAAAGCCATGCTGTCTTTGTTCCATTAAACCATGTCTTTCTATATGCTCTGTGATTTTGATGTTTAGAACACTTTCCACTATTTTTCCTGGCACTGAAGTCAGGCTAACTGGTCTGTAGTTTCCCGGATCGCCCCTGGAGCCCTTTTTAAATATTGGGGTTACATTTGCTATCCTCCAGTCTTCAGGTACAATGGATGATTTTAAACGATAGGTTACAAATTTTTACAAATAGGTCTGAAATTTCATTTTTTAGTTCCTTCAGAACTCTGGGGTATATACCATCTGGTCCAGGTGATTTACTACTCTTCAGTTTGTCAATCAGGCCTACCACATCTTCTAGGTTCACCGTGATTTGATTCAGTCCATCTGAATCATTACCCATGAAAACCTTCTCCATTACAGGTACCTCCCCAACATCCTCTTCAGTAAACACCGAAGCAAAGAAATCATTTAATCTTTCCGCGATGGCCTTATCTTCTCTAAGTGCCCCTTTAACCCCTCGATCATCTAACGGTCCAACTGACTCCCTCACAGGCTTTCTGCTTCGGATCGACTGCAGGAGGTTGTTCAGCGAGGCGCCGGAACCCTCGCTGAACGACCTCCTGCAGTCGATCTCCTGCCGGTGCCATTTTCCGTACGAAAACGATTCACGGCGGGAAATCGCTCCCTGACCCCCGCTGGACCTCCAGGAACTTTTGGCCAGCTTGTGGGGGGCCTCCTGACCCCCACGAGACTTGCCAAAAGTCCAGCGGGGGTCCGGAAGGACCTCCTGCCGTCCAATCGTGTTCGTCTATGGCCGCCGCCATTTTTCGGCGCCATTTTGGAAAATGGCGCCGGCTGAAGACAACAAGATTCAGGAGCAGGAGCCCGTTCCGGACCGCTGCCGTTCCGGACCGCCGCTGGACCCGCAGGTTATTTAACTCATTTGGGGGGGGGGTTCAGGAGGGTGGGGGATTTAATTTAAAGGGTCGGGGGTGGGTTTTAGGGGGTTTTAATGTGCCGGTTTTGCGATTTTTAGATTTTTAGATTTTTCACGATATTTTACCCCCCCAAACGGCAACAATACGATTCCCTCCCCCTCCCAGCCGAAATCGATCGTTAAGACGATCGAGGACACGATTCACATCCCTAGCCGTGACACAGCTCCCCTTGTCTCTCATTGGCAAACAGCAGGGCACTCCGAGGATGACTTAAAGTTTTTGGTTATTGATCTGCTTCACCCACCTAGTCGGGGAGGAAATTTTTCTGATATGCTTATCCGCAGAGAGCAGAAATGGATTTTTACTCTTAACAGCCTGCATCCGGCAGGATTAAATAATGAGATTGAGTGGCAGTATTTCTTATAATTTTTATCTGTATGAGATTGAGTGGCAGTATTTCTTATAATTATTTCTTATAAAAAAAATTTCAATTTTTTCATTTGTATGTACTTTCAATATAATTTCTTTCAATTGTATGTACTTTCAATTTTGTGTAGAATTACATTTTTCATGTTGTTAAGCGCAGGTTGTCCTGCTCTGATTGGCTAGCTGATTCGTGTCTCTGATTGGTGGTAAAAAACGCGCCAAAATAGTTCTCTTTAAAACGCTGAGTTTAGTCTAGCCACCCGCCCTCCTTGCCATTTTGAGCTGTGTGAACTCCTCAGCTGACTTTAAGGTACGTGTCTCGGCGTTACTAGATACACTCTGTACCCTTAATTTGGTCCATTACTTTTAATACTGATGTCTTGTTCTCTTTTAGCTTTTGTTGAAATTACAGACTGTCCCTCCCGACGCAGCCTTCGGGCGAAACACGGGGTCCGTGTCGGGGGACCCTGAAGCAGTCATTTATTTGTGCATTACTTTAAAATAGGAGTGGCTCCTTGGAACTTTAAAACTATAAATAAACAATGTTGAAAATGAAGTTATTGGACCTAGAGTCTTCTTGCACTCCTTAGTGGATTTTGTTTACATTTAACTTGCCAACATTTATGCTTTATCCTATTTTCTTCTGTTGGATCCTTCTTCCAATTTTTGAATGAAGATCTTTTGGCTAAAATAGCTTCTTTCACCTCCCCTTTTAACCATGCCGGTAATCATTTTGCCTTCTTTCCACCTTTCTTAATGTGTGGAATACATCTAGACTGTGCTTCTAGAATGGTATTTTTTAACAATGACTATGCCTCTTGGAGATTTTTTACTTTTGTAGCTGCTCCTTTCAGTTTTTTTCTAACAATTTTACTCATTTTATCAAAGTTTCCCTTTTGAAAGTTTAGCACGAGAGCCTTGGATTTGCACACTGTTCCTCTTCTAGTCATTAAATCAAATTTGATCATATTATGATCACTATTGCCAAGCGGCCCCCACCACCGTTACCTATCTCACCAAGTCCTGTGTTCCACCGAGAATTAGATCTAAAATTGCTCCCTCTCTCGTCGGTTCCTTAACCAATTGCTCCATAAAGCTATCATTTATTCCATCCAGGAACATTATCTCTCTAGCGTGTCCCGATGATACATTTACCCAGTCAATATTGGGGTAATTGAAGTCTGTGATACACTACTCACACAAGGGAGTCAGCGGTTAACCACAACATATAATCTATCACAGGAAATGTGGAACCCAAAAACAATTTCAAAAATTGGCCTAAGAAGGTGTCAGCAAGCCTTGACGTTATGTGTCACTCTCAAGCAGACACTAACCGGTCTTATCTATCATTCACCTTCATCATAATTTTAATGCAACAAACTTTTTTTCTTTTTTCAATTATTTAAAAATGTCCTCCATTCTTGATAAACAAATGACTCTTTCAAATAGCATTAGTAAGGAAAGCCCTACACGGGCCGGTGTTTCGCTGGGTAAGCTTCCTCAGGGGCATATAGAAACACTTCAGTTGTAGAGCCACATTTCTAAAAAGAGAATAAGTAAAGAAGAATCGCACGTCAGATAAAATAAGAGGTGAAATCAATACTTATCTCATGACACCACGGCTACCATTTCAGACGGGACCAGACGTCTCAACCATCTTAGAGGGAAGGAAATGGAGGAACCCGAACCGAGGCTAGCGTTCCTTTAAATGATGTCAACCATCAATCATGATTTTGAAACATCTGTCAGATGATCGTAATTTGAGTGACGTCAGCCATCAATCATGAATCGGTGTTAAGCAATCTATCAATCATGATTTGGAAAACAACCTAGAATTCAACCTAAAAAAACATGTAAGTCCAGCTCAGTGTTTAATCCTGATGGGTGAACAGTTTGTAAACGATAAATCCACCGCTGTTCAGATTGCAGCAACATATGTTCCCGATTGCCTCCCCGCCAATATACAGGAATGTGTTCAATGGCACAGAATCGTAAATCATCAAAAGTATGTCCCATCTCTGTACAGTGGGAAACTAAAGGTTCATTGGCTCTGACAGTTCTAATATTGCTACGATGTTCTATCATCCTCGTCTTCAATAGGCGTTTTGTTTTGCCAATATAAATGAGGGAACAAGGACATTGTATTAAGTATATCACCATGATAGATGCACAAGTGGTGTGGTGTCGCAAAAATATTTTATAACCAGAGGGTACGGTAAATTGATCTGAGATTGTCATAGAAGACGGGCAAACGGAGCAATTATTGCAAGGCTTGTGTGAACCTGATAACCTATATGATGTATATGACATCATAGAGCTGTCCGATTTCACCAAAAAAAATTTAAATTCATGGCACGGGAAAAAGTAATTTGTGGGGGAGCATGAAAAATCGCATTAGTTTGTAACACATGCCAATTTTGTAGAATAGATTGACGAATTTTAAAGGCAACAGAAGAATATGGTAGAATACATGTATGGCGTGAGGATTCTTCATTAGATCGCGGGAGAAAGAGCCACTCGCGATGTGAATATTTTGCACGTAAGTAAGCTCTTCGGATACTGGAGCGCGGATATCCTCTAGCTGAGAAGCGTTCGCACAAAAGTTTCGATTGCACCTCAAAGTCGGACATAGTGGTACAAATCCTTCTAAGACGGATAAATTGACTCACAGGTAAGTTCTGTTTAAAATTTCTCGGGTGTGCACTGGAGTAATGTAGATAGGTGTTCGAACTGACTGATTTTCGAAAAAGGGATGTCATGAATTTTCCATCAATCATAGTAATCCGTATATCGAGAAACGTTATGGAAGTAGTCTCAATGGTGGCAGTGAATTTTAGATGACGATTTAAGGTGTTAAGCCAGCATAAAAATGATCCAAAAAGGTCTTTGTCGCCTTTCCACAGTACAAAGATGTCGTCAATGTACCGCTTCCACACAAAAAGCTGACTTTTGAAAGGATGATCTTGAAGCCATTTCTCTTCAAAAAAATGCATGTACAGGTTTGCCAAATCAGGAGCCATGGTGGCTCCCATAGCAGTACCACACGTCTGGAGAAAAAACTCTTGATTAAAGGCGAAAAAATTCTTCTTCAGGGCTATTTGTAACAGTTTCACCAGAAAATCACTAGGGATTCGATGGGGGCGTGGTCGCTGTTCAAAAAATGTTTCTGCAATCTCAATGGCCTCGTCCTGAGGGATAGATGTATAAAGGGCCTCAACATCTAAGGTAGCCATCTGTAGATCGGTGGTATCAACCTGGAGTTGTTCTAAAAAGGTAATCATATCTGCAGAATCTCTAATAAAGGAAGGCATGGACGGAATAAATGGTGCCAAAAAATGATCTACAAAACGGGACAATGGTTCCAAAACTGAGTCGCAGCCGGATACAATTGGGCGCCCTGGAGGATGGTCAATACTCTTATGTATCTTTGGAAGTGTGTAAAACACTGGGACACGAGGATATTTCTTAGTTAGAAAATTGGCTTCTTTCAAAGTCAAAAAGCCAGATTTCACACCTGACTGCACAACCAAAGATATGAGTTCTTGTATCTCAGAAGTGGGATTCGTCTCAAGACGTTGGTAATAATGTGTATCATCAAGTTGACGCATAATTTCAGATTCATAATCAGTTCTGTTCTGTACAACTATCTTGCCACCTTTGTCAGCTGGTTTTATAATAAGGTCTGGCGCTGATTGTAACTCCTGTAATGCAGTTTTTTCCAAACGTGATAGATTTTGAAAAGTAGAGTCAGTTAAATCCAAAGTAGAGATATCATGTGAAATTAGATCATAAAAAACTTTTAATGCTGGATCTTCAGGTCCAGGTGGACTCCATGTAGATGGATTGGACAATATGGATACATCTATAGATGGTGTGTGGGTGGAAAAAAAGTTTTTTATCTTAAGGTTCCGAACAAAACGAAACACAGCCACCTGCAGGGAGAATTTATCTCCACGATGAGTGGGTACAAAGGATAGTCCCCGTTCTAGGACCTGAATCTGAATTGATGATAACGTTTTAGAAGATAAATTCAAAATCAAGGATTCTTTTCTCGCTGTGATCGTGTCACTCGCGGTTCGTAGGTCTCTGAACGTCCGCTTGGTTGATATCGATTGTACCGATTGCGATATGGTCGGCGGGTGCCGCGGGAGGATGGTCCTAAAAAAGATGCTGATGAGGTGTTTGATTCAGAACGCGGGGGGCGAGAGCGCATCTCATCATCACCAGAAGACAATTCTTCGCCACTTGAATCAAAAGTAACATGTCGGGAGACTTTGGCAATATATTCTTGTGTCATCCAGGGGTAGACAAACCCCTTGGTGTAATCGCGTTCGTCCGGACATAATTTTTCATATTTAAACTTGCGCAGATCGGAACGAAACTTATCCATCAGTTCTTCAGTAGACTTCATCTGCGCTGTGAATTGCTCCTGGTCAACCGAAGAAATCAACATCGTTTTAGTCAATTCAATTTCTTCACGAATCAATACCTCTGAAGCTTGTGATTTCTTAATGATTAAAATCATTAAGTCGAGGCTGCACTTATTAAGTACAGCATTCCAATCGGAAACAAAATCTGTGTCTTCTTTGTATAAGTGGGGTGCCTTGATCATTCGCAGACCCCGAGGAATCCGTTGGATCCGGCAATATTCTAATAAAGTCTCAGCATGTGCAGTAGTCCGAATAGAGCGGCGTAGTAATTTTTGCAAGGTGAACCATTGCAAATCAGGTGAGGCTGAACTGGCGGCTGTAGTAAAGGAAGATGGCTGCTGTAGCAACGCCTGTAGCTCGGCTTCAGAGAAGCTCAATGTCTTTAGAGGAACAACCGGTTCGGTCTCCATGACTCGAGGTCAGTGATACACTACTCACACAAGGGAGTCAGCGGTTAACCACAACATATAATCTATCACAGGAAATGTGGAACCCAAAAACAATTTCAAAAATTGGCCTAAGAAGGTGTCAGCAAGCCTTGACGTTATGTGTCACTCTCAAGCAGACACTAACCGGTCTTATCTATCATTCACCTTCATCATAATTTTAATGCAACAAACTTTTTTTCTTTTTTCAATTATTTAAAAATGTCCTCCATTCTTGATAAACAAATGACTCTTTCAAATAGCATTAGTAAGGAAAGCCCTACACGGGCCGGTGTTTCGCTGGGTAAGCTTCCTCAGGGGCATATAGAAACACTTCAGTTGTAGAGCCACATTTCTAAAAAGAGAATAAGTAAAGAAGAATCGCACGTCAGATAAATAAGAGGTGAAATCAATACTTATCTCATGACACCACGGCTACCATTTCAGACGGGACCAGACGTCTCAACCATCTTAGAGGGAAGGAAATGGAGGAACCCGAACCGAGGCTAGCGTTCCTTTAAATGATGTCAACCATCAATCATGATTTTGAAACATCTGTCAGATGATCGTAATTTGAGTGACGTCAGCCATCAATCATGAATCGGTGTTAAGCAATCTATCAATCATGATTTGGAAAACAACCTAGAATTCAACCTAAAAAAACATGTAAGTCCAGCTCAGTGTTTAATCCTGATGGGTGAACAGTTTGTAAACGATAAATCCACCGCTGTTCAGATTGCAGCAACATATGTTCCCGATTGCCTCCCCGCCAATGTACAGGAATGTGTTCAATGGCACAGAATCGTAAATCATCAAAAGTATGTCCCATCTCTGTACAGTGGGAAACTAAAGGTTCATTGGCTCTGACAGTTCTAATATTGCTACGATGTTCTATCATCCTCGTCTTCAATTGGCATGTGTTACAAACTAATGCGATTTTTCATGCTCCCCCACGAATTACTTTTTCCCGTGCCATGAATTTTAAAAATGTTTTGGTGAAATCGGACAGCTCTATGATGTCATATACATCATATAGGTTATCAGGTTCACACAAGCCTTGCAATAATTGCTCCGTTTGCCCGTCTTCTATGACAATCTCAGATCAATTTACCGTACCCTCTGGTTATAAAATATTTTTGCGACACCACACCACTTGTGCATCTATCATGGTGATATACTTAATACAATGTCCTTGTTCCCTCATTTATATTGGCAAAACAAAACGCCTATTGAAGACGAGGATGATAGAACATCGTAGCAATATTAGAACTGTCAGAGCCAATGAACCTTTAGTTTCCCACTGTACAGAGATGGGACATACTTTTGATGATTTACGATTCTGTGCCATTGAACACATTCCTGTACATTGGCGGGGAGGCAATCGGGAACATATGTTGCTGCAATCTGAACAGCGGTGGATTTATCGTTTACAAACTGTTCACCCATCAGGATTAAACACTGAGCTGGACTTACATGTTTTTTTAGGTTGAATTCTAGGTTGTTTTCCAAATCATGATTGATAGATTGCTTAACACCGATTCATGATTGATGGCTGACGTCACTCAAATTACGATCATCTGACAGATGTTTCAAAATCATGATTGATGGTTGACATCATTTAAAGGAATGCTAGCCTCGGTTCGGGTTCCTCCATTTCCTTCCCTCTAAGATGGTTGAGACGTCTGGTCCCGTCTGAAATGGTAGCCGTGGTGTCATGAGATAAGTATTGATTTCACCTCTTATTTTATCTGACGTGCGATTCTTCTTTACTTATTCTCTTTTTAGAAATGTGGCTCTACAACTGAAGTGTTTCTATATGCCTCTGAGGAAGCTTACCCAGCGAAACACCGGCCCGTGTAGGGCTTTCCTTACTAATGCTATTTGAAAGAGTCATTTGTTTATCAAGAATGGAGGACATTTTTAAATAATTGAAAAAAGAAAAAAAGTTTGTTGCATTAAAATTATGATGAAGGTGAATGATAGATAAGACCGGTTAGTGTCTGCTTGAGAGTGACACATAACGTCAAGGCTTGCTGACACCTTCTTAGGCCAATTTTTGAAATTGTTTTTGGGTTCCACATTTCCTGTGATAGGTAATTGAAGTCTCCCATTATTACTGCACTACCAATTTGGTTAGCTTCCCTAATTTCTCTTAGCATTTCACTGTCCATCTCACCATCTTGACCAGGTGGACGGCAGTATTCCCCTATCACTATAGTCTTCCCTGACACACAAGGGATTTCTACCCATAAAGATTCAATTTTGTATTTAGTCTCATGCAGGATGTTTATCCTGTTGGACTCTATGCCATCCCGGACATAAAGCGCCACACCTCCTCCCGAGTGCTCCTCTCTGTCATTGCGATATAATTTGTACCCCGGTATAGCACTGTCCCATTGTTTATACTCTTTCCACCATGTCTCTGAGATGCCAATTAAGTCTATGTCATCATTCACTGCTATACATTCTAATTCTCCCATCTTACTTCTTAGACTTCTGGCATTAGCATACAAACATTTCAAAGTTTGTTTTTTGTTTGTATTTTCATTCTACTTTTTAATTGATAGGGATAAGTTAGCATTTTTTAGCTCAGGTGAGTTTTTAGGTACAGGCATTTGGACTACTTTTCTAATTATTGGAACCTCACTGTCGGAATGCCCTCATTCTAATGCATCATTAGTATCCTTTGAAGATACCTCTCTCCGAACCATGCGCTGCTGAGCGACTGTCGGCTTTCCCCTTTGTTCTAGTTTAAAAGCTGCTCTATCTCCTTTTTAAAGGTTAGTGCCAGCAGTTTGGTTCCACCCTGGTTAAGGTGGAGCCCATCCCTTCGGAAGAGACTCCCCCTTCCCCAAAAGGTTCCCCAGTTCCTAACAAAACTGAATCCCTCTTCCTTGCACCATCTTCTCATCCACGCATTGAGACTCCAGAGCTCTGCCTGCCTCTGGTGAACTGCGCGTGGAACAGGGAGCATTTCAGAGAATGCTACCTTGGAGGTTCTGGATTTAAGCTTTCTACCTTTAGAGCCTAAATTTGACTTCCAGAACCTCCCTCCCACATTTTCCTATGTCATTGGTGCCCACATGTACCACAACAGCTGGCTCCTCCCCAGCACTGTCTAAAATCCTATCTAGGTGATGCGTGAGGTCCGCCACCTTCGCACCAGGTAGGCATGTACCAGGCGATCCTCACGCCCACCAGCCACCCAGCTATCTATATTCCTAATAATGAAATCACCAACTATGATGGCTGACCTAACCCTTCCCTCTTGGGCAGTTGGCCTTGGGGAGATATCCTCAGTGCAAAAAGACATTGCATCACCTGGAGAGCAGGTCCTTGCTACAGGATCCTTTCCTGCTGCACCTGGTTGGTGCTCTCCCATCATGAGACTTTCTTCCTTCAAGGCAGCACCAGGGCTGCCAGTCTGAAGTTGGGACTGGATGGACAGCCACAGCATTCAAGGTCAAACCCTCATAGGGACATAAGGTCTGGACGGACAGGCACTGCATTTGAGGTCAAGCCCTCATAGGGACATAAGACCTGGATGGACAGGCACAGCACTACAGGTTAAACCCTCACAGGGACATAAGGCCTGGATGGACAGGCACAGCATTAGAGGTCAAACCCTTGTAGGGACATAAGGTCTGGACGGACAGGCACAACATTTGAGGATAGAGGTCAAGCCCTCGTAGGGATATAAGGCCTGGATGGACAGGCACAGCATTAGAGGTCAAGTCCTCATAGGGACATAAGGCCTGGATGGACAGGCACAGCATTTGAGGATAGAGGTCAATCCCTCATAGGGACATAAGGCCTGGATGGACAGGCATAGCATTAGAGGACAAGTCCTCATAGGGACATAAGGCCTGGATGGACAGGCACAGCATTCGAGGTCAAACCCTTGTAGAGACATAAAGCCTGGACAGACAGGCACAGCATTTGAGGTCAAACCCTTGAAGAGACATAAATCCTGGATGGACAGGCACCACAATAGAGGTAAGAATCTTTTAAGGATGTAAGGCCTGGACGGACAGGCACAGCATTCAAGGTCAAGCCCTTTTATGGATGTAAGGCCTGGACGGACAGGCACAGCATTAGAGGTCAAGCTCTCATAGGGTCATAAAGCCTGGATGGACAGGCACAGCATTCCAGGATAGAGGTCAAGCCCTCATAGGGACATAAGGCCTGGATGGACAGGCACAACATTAGAGGTCAAACCCTTGTAGGGACATAAGGCCTGGATGGACAGCACAGCATTCAAGGATAGACATCAAGCCCTCATAGGGACATAAGGCCTGGACGCACTGGCACAGCATTAGAGGTCAAGCCCTCATAGGGATATAAGGTCTGGATGGAAAGGCACAGCATTCGAGGATAGAGGTCAAGCCCGCGTAGGGACATAAGGCCTGGACGGACAGGCACAGCATTTGAAGTCAAGCCCTCGTAGGGACATAAGGCCTGGACGGACAGCATTCGAGGTCAAACCCTTGTAGAGTCGTAAAGCCTGGATGGACAGGCACAGCATTAGAAATCAAGCCCTCGTAGGGGAGTCCCAAATTAAAGTGACTGGAACTGAAAGTTGTGGGGGCCAGAGAAGTTGCACCCAAGTTCAGGACCCCTACTGAACTTGGCATTTCCTGGACGGATGGGACAATTATGTAGATGGTGGCCTGGGGCCCCGCAATACAGGCATAGGCCGGTTTTGTCTTCTCTGGAGGTGTTCTTCCCATGTCAGTCGCCCTCTACCCAACTGCATGGATTCCATGCCTTGACCATGCTAGTGTCACTGGATGTAGAGTTAGTAATGGGTGGTGAGTGGGAGTGGACCTGCAGGGGTCTTATGGATATTCAACTCTCCCGGTGTCGCTCTTGAAGACAATGATCAATTTGGCCCGTCAAATCTATAAGGTCCTCCAAGGAGGAAGGGAGCTCCCGAGCAGCCAACTCATCTTTTAGCTGTGAGGATAGACCATCAAGATAAATAGCTCACAGGCAATCCTCTTGCCAAGCGAGCTTAGAAGACAAAGTCCGGAACTCTATGGTGTAATCGAAGAGACTTTGTTGTCCTTGACGAAGGTGGAGTAAATTTGTGCTTGCCACAGTGTGCCTCCCGGGGTTTGTCAAAAGTTCACTTTTGATTAATTTCCAAATTGTAAAAGCGGTATACAATCATTTTTAAATAAATAAATAAATAAATAAATAAGACAGCCACAAACCGAACCAATTCCCTCAACAGGGAATCTGAGTGTTCCCACAGGGGAGAAGCCTAGGACAGGGCCTTCTCTTCAAGGCAAGACAGGATAAATGTGACTTTAGTTAAATCATCCTGAAAAATGGAGGGCTGCAGAGAGATTTGCATATAGCACTGGTTTATAAACCCTCTGCAGAGCTTGGAGTCACCGTTGAAACATGGGTGTGCTGGAAGCACTAACAAGGCCCGTGGCAAAGATGGAGGTGGCTGCGATGGAGGCGAGCAGACAGCCCATTCAAGTCATTGAACCGATTGTGGAGACATCCAGTGGAGGCAGCCAGTGCTTCCAGAAACAGCTGCTGTTCATGTACCTTAGAAACCAAGTCAGTGATGACCTGGGAGGCACACGGTTCCACCAAATCCATGGCCTTTGCAATCTGTTGTGCTGGAGGTAGATTCTTGGGCTGAGGTGGGGTTGACGCAAACCCTAGGCAAAGGACCTACGGGTCCCCAACATCAATAGGCTTCACCTATACCAGCTAACATTCCCCTCGGGTTGAGCCTTTGGGTGCCAGGGTTGGCAGGACTTAGGCGTCCTCGAGATAGGATAATTAATGTAGATGGTTCAGCCCAGAGACAACAGCCAGCAGGTGGTGTAT
This sequence comes from Rhinatrema bivittatum, assembly GCF_901001135.1. NCBI lineage: Eukaryota > Metazoa > Chordata > Amphibia > Gymnophiona > Rhinatrematidae > Rhinatrema > Rhinatrema bivittatum. The sequence continues at coordinate 341,933,760 of NC_042616.1, read as the reverse complement.
GTCTATCCAAGATGGGTTGCAGAACTGGAACCCAAGCACCGAGGAACAAGGAGTGACTGGAGGGACTTGAGCAAAGAAAGGCCGAAGCCTTGAAAGTCCATGTCCAGAAGATAGAGGATAGAGGCAGCGGCATCACTGTAGAGCTCAGATGGAAGCTGGCAGCCAATTGAAGCTGTGGCGAGCAACGAAGAACTCTGGACAAGAAAGAGTCTATAGCAAGGTTATCCGTAGCAATGGTCAGGGTGCAGAGAAGGCAGACGTGGTCAGGCGTAGCAATGGTCAAGGCACGGAGATGGCAGATATGGTCAGGAATAGCAATGGTCAACGCACAGAGATGGCAGGCGTGGTCAGGCATAGTAATGGTCAAGTCACGGAGAAGGCAGACGTGGTCAGGCAAAGCAATGGTCAAGGCACAGAAAAGGCAGGCGAAGTCAAACGTAGCAGAAGTCAATACCAGGAAGTCAATCAATACAAGAAGACAAGACGAACACATGAAACAGGAACCGAAGACACAGGAACAGGATCAGGAACATGGAGAAGCAATGAGCACTTGGAAACCAGGAACAGGCAAACCAAGGAGACCTGTTGCAAAGACAATACTTAGGAGCGCTGCCTGAGCTTAAGTACGCTGAGAGTGATGACGTCAGCATCCGGGTCCGCGGCCAGGTTCCCGCCGCGGGCACTTTAAAGACATCAGAGTTGTGTGCGCGCCTAGGAGTGGGTGCAACGCTGTTGGTGGTGTCTCTCCGCGGAGCAAGCTGAGAGGCGTGCCCAGAAGAAGAATCTTGGCTGGAGGTCCCGGGCATCACGGCAGGACCAGGGACACTGGCAGGGGCCCGAGGTCGGAGCCGGCAGCCGACTGCCACCAGCAACGGAGAACTGAGCACTGAGGTCCATCTGGGAAGATGAGAGGGCCACGCGTGGGCCTCCCGCGGGCAGCAAGTGTAACATTAGGGCCCTAATGCCCGCAATAACGCATCACAAGATGCGTATGCAAATTTAGTCAAAAGGGAGGGGTGTTTAACGTTGCATGTTATAACTACACCTTTTTTTTCCTGGCGTTATGCTGTGTGATATTCAAGAGAGAGCAAGAGAAAAGTGGAAGCACAAGCAATGAAATGTTTAAGATCTCTCCCTCGCCCTCAGGTGAGAGTACATTGTATAAATCTCATCTTTGTGTACCTTTCCTCACTCCAAATCACATCAAATCTTAATTGATGTGTACTGTGCTGTTCGTACATCTGACTATGCATGTAAAACTGCCCCCCCAAACCTTAGAACACCACTAAAACCTCACTTCAAGTTAATAGTTCACCTTCTTTCAGTGGTACAAGAGAGCCTTAAAAAGAGGTTTTTTTTTTCTCTCTCTCTCCCCCCCCCCCCCCCCCCCTCCCCAGGAGCAGCCACAAAATGTGGTGATTCTTAAATGTTCCTTGGAAACTTATTCTTCAGGTCTTATTATTTGCCTGGAAAAAAAGAAGCTCTTTTCTTGCCTCTACCCAACAGGAGGGTCCTGGGACTGAGTTGGATCTTTCTGATTTCTTAACTCTATTAATTTAAATAGGTCTACTCTTTCGGTGACTTATGCCAAGGAGTCAGATAAAGTGTGGTTATTTTTCCATCTTACAGAAAAAACTTTCATGAGTCACAAGATTTCTCTGTTCCCTGACATATGGGCCGATACAGTACAGTGCTCTCCAACGGAGCACACTGTTAACCCTGTATTGGATGTGCTTTTTCGACGTGCTAGCATTACCCCTTATTCAGTAAGGGGCCAAAAACGCGCGTCCAAACCCCCGAACCTAATAGCGCCTGCAACATGCAAATGCATGTTGATGGCCCTATTAGGTATTCCCGTGCAATTCAGAAAACAAAATGTGCAGCCAAGCCACACATTTTGCTTTCAGAAATTAGCGCCTACCCAAAGGTAGGCACTAATTTCTTCGGGCACCGGAAAAGTGCACAGAAAAGCAGTAAAAACTGCTTTTCTGTGCACCCTCTGACTTAATATCATGGCGATATTAAGTCGGAGGTCCCAAAAGTTTCCAAAAGTTAAAAAAAAAAAATTTGAAGTCGGCCCGCGGCTGTCGAAAAATTGAGCGTCCGGTCGAAAACCGGACGCTCAATTTTGCCGGCGTCTGGTTTCCGAGCCCGTAGCTGTCAGCGGGCTCGAGAACCGATGCTGTCAAAATTGAGCGTCGGCTGTCAAACCCACTGACAGCCGCCGCTCCAGTCCAAAAGAAGGTGCTAGGGATGCGCTAGTGTCCCTAGCGCCTCCTTTTGCCTGTTTTTACCGCCGGGCCTAATTTGAATAGTGAATCGCCCGCGGACTTTACTCTATCGGCCCGATAGTCAGAGAAACTCAGGTTAGGCAAAAGATTTTTCTATTGAAGAAACCAAGGGTTATGGTCCTTGGAGGTATATTTATATTACTTAGGGATGTGCATTCGTTTTCAACGAATGCGCAATCTGCAACTAATAGGTCCCTTTTCATTGCATTTGTGGGTCCGTGAAATGCATGGCGAACCCCCACGAATGCAACATATCATTAGTTTCATTCTTTTGGTTCACGGTGTTTTAGTGGCTGTTTGAAATAGAAGGCCATGTGAGAGTATCCACTAGGGGCGGATTGGCCTATCGGGGGATCAGGCTTCCCCCGGTAGGCTGGACTACGGCGGACCATATTCCCACCAAACTTCTCCTCTCAATCCCAGATTCCATCTCCAAAACACTGGCGGACATCATCAACTGTTCGCTCTCCCAAGGTTCCTTCCCAGAAGACCTCAAACAGGCCTCACTCAAACCACTCTTAAAAAAACCCAACTTGGAACGAAAAGACCCCAACAATTACTGCCCAATAGCCAATCTTCCATTCATAGCTAAGATTATGGAAAGGCTTGTGAACTCCCAACTATCGGACTACATTGAAGATAACAATCTTCTATCCGCCTTGCAACATGGATTCCGCAAAAATCTGGGCACAGAATCCCTCCTTACCTCCCTTACAGACCTCCTTATACTAGGTATAGACAAAGGCCAATCCTTTCTATTGGTCCTTCTGGATCTTTCGGCAGCCTTTGATACCGTCAATCACTCTATCCTCATCAACCAGTTAGCTGCGATAGGAATTTCTGGATTGGCGGTCTCCTGGTTCAAATCATTTCTCACCAACAGAGGTTATAAGGTTAAAATCCAGAACAAAGAATCATCACGCCTCGACTCGGTCATTGGAGTCCCTCAAGGCTCCTCTTTATCCCCCACACTCTTTAATATCTACCTCCTACCACTCTGCCAACTCCTCACCAACCTCAACTTAAAACACTTTCTCTACGCAGACGACATCCAGATCCTGATCCCCATCAAAGAATCATACTCAAAAACCCTCGAATACTGGGAGTCCTGTCACCAAGAAATCAAAAGCCTCCTCAACAGCCTAAATCTGGTACTTAACTCCTCCAAAACCGAACTATTACTCATATCTCCTGAGAACAACAATCTCACGACTTGTCTGCCAACCAACCTACAAACCACTCAAGTGAGGGATCTAGGTGTGCTAATCGACAATAAACTGAACTTCAAAGCCTACATCAATAAAACTACCAAAGACTGCTTCTACAAACTGCAAGTTTTAAAAAGGATAAGACCCCTCTTCCATGCCAAAGACTTCAGAACCATCCTCCAAGCTCTCATATTCTCTAAGTTAGACCACTGCAACTCTACCTTACTTGGCCTCCCTTCCTCATACACCAAACCGCTCCAAATGGTTCAAAACGCAGCAGCCCGTCTACTAACTAACACCAGGAAAAGAGACCACATCTCCCCAGTACTAAAAGACCTCCACTGGTTACCAATTCATTTCAGAGTAATTTACAAATCCATCACCTTGATATACAAAATTATTCACCAACATACCACAATTGACCTACAAGTTCCTCTCCGTTTACACAAATCCACAAGACCGACCAGAGAAGCCTACAGAGGATGCCTCCTTGTTCCACCTACCAAAACCACTAATCACAGCACCCTAAGAGACCGAGCCTTTTCCACAGCAGGCCCACAGTTATGGAACTCCATCCCCCCAGATCTTAGAAACGAGCCATGCCTCCTAACCTTTAGGAAAAGACTCAAGACATGGCTGTTCAGGCAAGCTTTCCTGAACTCCACCTAACACGCCCCACCAATAAACACTCTACACAGCAGATGTATATATTGGACTTTGTTTATATGCTGTACTCTTGTATATAATTAACCTCCTCTATCTCTCTTTTTTCCTGCACCCCAGTTCATCAACCCTTGTTAATTGTAACTGCATCTCTTCTTCACGTTTATTTATGTTCTTGGTTGTATTCATCACACCCCTGTTTTTATGTAAACCGACATGATGTGAACGCTATCATGAATGCCGGTATAAAAAAAACCCTTAAATAAATAAATAAATAAATGCAATACATATATAGAGTGCATATTCAGCTGCTGAGCACCTATCTAGCTAACTTAACCAGGATATTCAGCGATGCGGGAGCGCCGTTAAACATACCCGGTTATCTTAAAAGTTAGCTGGATAGGTAAATCTGGTTAACTTTAGACCTGCCTACTAGAGATGTGAATCGGTTCCAGACTCGTTTCCGGTATCGGGTTCATAGATCCGCGGGAAATCTTCGTTTCCCGCGGTTCTGAACGCTTTTTTTTTTTTTCGGCTGTCCCAAGCTAATAATAAATTTTTTGGCTGTCCCAAGATAATAATAAAATATTTTAAAAAGGCAGTCATATCAAATAACACCCAATAATTAAAAATAAGGAAAACAAAATTCCTTACTCTCCATACCTGGGAATTTATGGTTTCCTGTCATCCAGAGAATATCATGGACATACACACATGCTACTCACACATGCTTTCTCATATACTCTCTCTCTCTGTCTTTTTCTTCCTTACATTCTCCCTCCCATGTTGTCCCCTCCACTCACCCCTTATTATATCATTTCTCTTACCCCTCCTCCATTAGCTCGCTTCCCTCTCATTCACTTCCTTTTCACCACAATCCCCACACTTCCCTTTCTCTGCCCTGTCCTCCATTCACCCCCTCCATTTTCCCACCTTTGCCCTATCTCTAACATTCTGTCGTCCCTCCTCAGTTTCGGGCTCCAGCTCTCCTTTGACTCTTAGGGCCTTTCCTCTCTGGCAGCCGCTGTCTTCCTGGGCAGGGCTGCTGGGTTTTCTTTTTGCTCACAGGGTTCAGCCTCATAGCCATCTGTTTCCTCACAATAGGGTTGGTGATCCTTCTGTTGCTAGTGAGGCCTGACCTCCCTGTTAACCACTGTCCTCCTGAGCGTGGCTGATAAGCTGTCTTTTGCTGGTGGGATCTGGCATCCATGCCAACTTTCCTCCTGGCAGGGCTGACATGTCATCTTTTGCTAGTGGGGCTCAGTGTTAGGACCGCCGGTCGCAGCGGCCCGTGACCGGGTGTCATGGCTGCCGGCCGCGGTGGTCCGCGACCAGGGTCGGGCCGGCAGCCGCGGCAATGCTAAACTTACCTGAAGCGTCGGGCTTTGTCAGAAGTTCCTGCTGTGGCAGGCAGTCTTCTCTTTTGCCTTCTTCATGGCCGCTGCCAAGCCTGGCCGCATGGTTCCTCTCGGCCGGGCTGGCTCCTCCCCCTCTGCCTCTGCTAGGAGCCGCGTGTGCGGCTGAAGAGAATATTTAAAGGAGCCATGACAGGAAATTGTCATGGCTCCTCCTGGGACTCCACTCCTGAATTTAAGGCAAGGTCTGATACTCAGACCTTGCCTTGGTATTGAGGCTCTGTGCTTGGTTACCTGTGTTCCATGTTCCTGGATTTGCTCTGTTCTTTGTCCTGCTTCTGCTCCTCCAGTCCGTTGGATTGATTCTTTGGCTTCTGACCTTCGGACCGGCGGTGGTGATTCTCTGGCATTGACTTTGGATCGGCTTTGGACCCTCCTCCTGTGTTGCTCCTGGACTGGCTTCGGACCACTCTCCCTTCTGTTCCTGGACCGGCTCTCAACCTCTGGCGACAGTGGTTGTAGGGGTCACAACACTGTATCACTGTTTTCAAGAACCATAAGAACTTGGTATATCTCCAACAATGCTTGAACCCGCATCAGGCTCACTGGGCACTTTTTTCCACACTTTTCAATTTTGAACTGCGATATTGACCCACTAACAAGAACATCTAAGCTGATGCGTTGTCCCGATCTTTCTCCAATGTTGACATTGAGGAGCCAATTCAAAATATTATTGACCCAGCTCGCATTATCCTCTCCACGACATTCATGGTCTCACCTGGCAAGACTGTGGTACCTAAGAGGCTTCGTAATAAAGTATTAAAATGGGGACACGATTCTTAGTTAGCCGGGCATCCGGGAAGAGTTCGGACTCAAATGCTCTTATAACAATATTATTGGTGGCCCGACATACACAAAGATATTCGAGCATATGTGGATTCTTGCCCAACTTGTGCACAACACAAGATTCCTACTGGGAAGACTTGGGGACTTTTACAACTGTTACCTATTAGGGATGTGCAGACCAAAAGTTTAAGTTCATAAGTCCATAAGTCGAAAGGGGGTCCCATTTGCGGTCAATATGGACATATGGAAAATTCCATAAGTTGAGTCTATGTCCATATGTGCAAATAAAAATTTAAACCCCTCACCCGCCTTAATCCCCCCCCCCCCCCCAAGACTTACCAAAACTCCCTGGTGGTCCAGCGGGGTCAGGACGCCATTCCTGAACTCCTTTGCAAGGAGCACGTGACGTCGGCATCACGTGATTCCCCTCGGGTTCCCTCCCGGACCCCTCGTTGGGCTAAAAAGGCCTTTTGAGCCCAATGAGGGTTCCGGGAGCGAACCCGAGGGGAATCACGTGACGCCGCGTCACTCCGACGTGACGCGGACGTCACGTGATTCTCCACGCATCCGCTCCCGGACCCTCACGGAACTTTTGGCCAGCTTTGGTAAGTCTTGGGGGGGGGGATTAAGGAGGGTGAGGGGTTTAAATTTTTATTTAGATCAACAATCGCGATTTCCAACGTATTCAACATAGCTATGTTGAATAAGTTGGAAATCCGATCGTTTACGCCTCATCTTTTTTTTAAGTCAAAAAAAAAAATAAGTTGCGTTTTCCATTTAAGTTCAAAACGAATGCACACCCCTATTACCTATTCCCCAGGAGCCCTGGACACATATTTCCACAGATTTTATTGTGGATCTTCCGCCATCTGAGGGCAATACGGTAATATGGATAGTAGTGGATCGATTCTCAAAAATGGTCCACTTTATCCTGCTACCCTCCCTCCTATCTGCTCCTCGCCTGGCCCAACTGTTTATGCTCCATATCTTTCATCTCCATGGTCTCCCACAGCATATCGCATCTGATCGCGGCCCTCAGTTCACGGCCCATTACTGGCTCAGTCTTTGTAAGAAGTTTAACATTTCTCTGGACTACACCACTGCATTCAATCCGCAGGCAAACGGACAGGCAGAACGTACAAATCGTACGTTAAAACAATTTCTTCAGATGTATGTCAATTCCTGCCAGGACGATTGGGCATCGCTTCTCTCGTGGGCTGAGTTCTCTCACCACTCGCATCTCTACACCTCAACAGGGACTTCTCCATTCCAGATTATATTTGGACGACACCCCAGGCTCCTCTACCTTTGTCCTTACCGGTGCCATCACCGGCAGCTCAGCTTACTGCAGTACAGTTGCAGCGGCTCTGGATTCACACCCAGCACATGCTTCAGAAAGCTGCCCATAGCGCCAAGACATTTGCTGACAAGCATCGGCGACCAGCTCCACGGTTTCGTCCAGGAGAAAAAGTGTGGCTTAGCACCCGGCACATCCAGTTGAGAGTTCCTTCCATGCGATTAGCCCCACGTTATATTGGACCTTTTCCTGTACTGCGACAGATTGGTCCTGTGACTTACCAACTCCATTTGCTGGCCACCATGAGGATTCATAGCTCCTTCCATGTGTCCCTTCTGAAGCCATTGGTCCTCACTTGGCCTTCCCGGAAAGCTCCTGAAGTTCCACAACATAGGGCTGAGGAAGAGACCATATATCAAGTACAGGAGGTTCTGGATGTTCGGAAACGAGGCAAGACCTGGGAATACCTTCTAGCGTGGAAAGGATTCGGACCTGAGGAGAATTCTTGGGAGCCTGCTAAGAATATACTGGATAAGTCTCTTCTCACGAACTTTAACGCCGAACACCCTGGAAAACCCAAGCCTTCTAGGGAGAGGCCTAAAGGAGGGGGTACTGTTAGGACTGCTGGCTGCGGTGGCCCATGACCGGGTGTCATGGCCGCCGGCCAGGGCGGGCCATGATCAGGGTCGGGCCGGCGGCCCAGCGATGCTAAACTTACCCGAGGTGTGGGGCTTTGTCAGGAGCTCCTTCTGTGGCAGGCAGCCTTCTCTTTTGCCTTCTTCGTGGCCACTGCCACTGTCAAGCCTGGCTGCTTGGTTCCTCTCGGCCGGGCTGGCTCCTCCCCCTCTGCCTCTGCTAGGAGCCGTGTGCACAGCTGAAGAGAATATTTAAAGGAACCATGACAGGAAATTTTCATGGCTCCTCCTGGGACTCCTCCCTCTAGTTCCTGTATTTAAGGCAAGGTCTGATACTCAGACCTTGCCTTGGTATTGAGGCTCTGTGCTTGGTTACCTGTGTTCCATGTTCCTGGATTTGCTCTGTTCTTCGTCCCGCTTCTGCTCCTCCACTCCGTTGGATTGATTCTTTGGCTTCTGACCTTCAGACCGGCGGTGGTGATTCTCTGGCATTGACTTTGGATCGGCTTTGGACCTTCCTCCTGTGTTGCTCCTGGACTGGCTTTGGACCACTCTCCAATCTGTTCCTGGACTGACTCTCGACCTCTCTCTGGACTTCGACCCTCAAACCAGCTTTGGACTATCCTTCAACTTCTACTCCCAGACTGATTACGACCTGCTGGAGGCACCAGCCGTCTGGAACCCATGACCTGCAGGAGGCGCCTGCATCCAGACTATCTTCAGTCTTCAGGGAGTCTCCTAAGTCCCAGCGGCCGGGTCCTTATGGGCTCCTCCTGGGGGGATCGCAGGCTTCCAGGGTGAAGCCTTCATGTAACATCTACATCAGCAGGCCTTGCCATCCGACGGTAGAGACCAAAGAGGGTTGACTCCCTTTTTGGTAGCGCTGACTCTACCTCGGAACAGGGGTCCACTTTCTGAATCATAACACTCAGCATCCCCACCAGCCACAGTCCACCCATTTGGAGCTGATGTGTCATCTTTTGCTGATGGGGCACAGCTTCCTTGGAGGTCGCATTTTTTCCGGGCAGGGCCAATGCATGGCTCTGGGGGTGGTACTTTATATTCCTGCTGGTGGGGTGGGATCCCAACTGACATGTCCATAAATCATGCTACCGTGAGGGACTCTTTTCTTGTCAGTTGACTTTTATCTGGCAGGGAAGTGAAGTGGTTGCTGCAGTGGTATTTTGCAGGTGATTTTGCTGCCCCAGAATTTTGCTGCCTGAGGCAACTATGTCACGTTGCTTCATGATAGAACTGCTGCTGCTGCTGCTGCTAGTGAATACAAATCTTTTTTGAGATCAAAATAGCACACATCTTAAAACCAGTATAGTATTTGGTGGGCAATTGTCAATGAAATTTGTCTTGAGTGGAAGTATTTTGTAAATCTGAGCTCCTAATGGGTTGGTGATGCATAGACAATGATTCAGAAATCAGCTGCTAATAGCATTAGTTGACATACAATGTGAATAATGTATGAGTTCTCATCATAATTTGAAAAATGTATCCACATGGTTTATATTGTTGGTGTTTAAGTCACTTAGACATATATATTATGTTTATAGATTTTATCTGCAGTTTAATCCATGCTGAACCCCTACAACAGCGTTTACCAGAGCCCAGGGACTGCTTTAGGATTTTGTCGCTTCTAGGTACTTTTGGCATTTTCACTTCCCCATCCTCTGTAAGGATCTGTTTCAGGGTAGCAGAGGGATGTTCTCTGCTGAATGAGCACCAGCACAGCTGGAAGGCGGCAGTTCTTAGCCAGCTTGCTGCCTCTAAATGTTTGCTGCCCTAGGCAGAAACATAATCGGTGCCTGTTGACAAATCCAAGGCTGCCAAAGCCACATTTTCTTAAAGTGTAAAAGGTTATACAATGTACAGTACTTTTGTTGACATGACTGGATGCACAGTAGGGTCTTATCCTAAAGCACTTAATCTTGGTAAAGTATAATCGATTATCACCGGGTGGTCAAAAGGTAATGATGTTCCATGAATTTAGCACCAGGGTGCTTTGAAACTGGGTAGTTTCTAGAGGGCTATCACAGATATTTTGCCAGAATAAGTATGGCTTTCTAAGTATAGTCATAAAAAAGCAGCACAATAGAAAATATTATTTAAGGTCATCTGAAAATGCATCATTTCTTTAAAATATACTGTGATATACATTTTAGTAATATATATATATATATATATATATATATATATATATATATATATATATCTGTACAGATTAATTAAAAATGGAAATTTAAATGAAATGGGATTCATGTTTGAACTGAAATTAACTTTTTTTCTGCTTGGTTGTTATTACCAAGGCAAAATGAGAGACAGCTCAAGACAAGTACCATGCAATATTATCACCTTCAGTTACTTATAAACAAAACCTAATCTTCCTTTTTTCAATTATTGAATGATGTCTAGTCCAGTTTTTAATAGAATAACAGTTTGATGTTCATCTTTTAATAAATCAGTCTGATTTCTGAATCAACAAAGTCTAAGTAAATTGGTGGTGGTGAGAGTGGTGATAGGGATAAGCTACTAGACATCCCTATGGACCTTTTAATAGTATCATCTTAAAACATGCTACAGCTCAGATGTAGTAAACATTAGGGATGTGAATCGTTTTAGGACGATTAAAATTATCGTCCGATAATTTTAATATCGTCTTAAACCGTTATGGAACACAATACAATAGAGATTCTAACGATTTATCGTTATAAATCGTTAGAATCGTGAGCTGGCACACTAAAACCCCCTAAAACCCACCCCCGACCCTTTAAATTAAATCCCCCACCCTCCCGAACCCCCCCCCCCCCAAATGAGTTAAATAACCTGCGGGTCCAGCAGCGGTCCGGAACGGCAGCGGTCCGGAACGGGCTCCTGCTCCTCAATCTTGTTGTCTTCAGCCGGCGCCATTTTCCAAAATGGCGGCGAAAAATGGCGGCGGCCATAGACGAACACGATTGGACGGCAGGAGGTCCTTCCGGACCCCCGCTGGACTTTTGGCAAGTCTCGTGGGGGTCAGGAGGCCCCCCACAAGCTGGCCAAAAGTTCCTGGAGGTCCAGCGGGGGTCAGGGAGCGATTTCCCGCCGCGAATCGTTTTCGTACGGAAAATGGCGCCGGCAGGAGATCGACTGCAGGAGGTCGTTCAGCGAGGAGCCGGAACCCTCGCTGAACGACCTCCTGCAGTCGATCTCCTGCCGGCGCCATTTTCCGTACGAAAACGATTCGCGGCGGGAAATCGCTCCCTGACCCCCGCTGGACCTCCAGGAACTTTTGGCCAGCTTGTGGGGGGCCTCCTGACCCCCACGAGACTTGCCAAAAGTCCAGCGGGGGTCCGGAAGGACCTCCTGCCGTCCAATCGTGTTCGTCTATGGCCGCCGCCATTTTTCGGCGCCATTTTGGAAAATGGCGCCGGCTGAAGACAACAAGATTGAGGAGCAGGAGCCCGTTCCGGACCGCTGCCGTTCCGGACCGCCGCTGGACCCGCAGGTTATTTAAGTCATTTGGGGGGGGTTCGGGAGGGTGGGGGATTTAATTTAAAGGGTCGGGGGTGGGTTTTAGGGGGTTTTAATGTGCCGGTTTTGCGATTTTTCGATTTTTCGATTTTTCACGATTTTTCACGATATTTTACCCCCCCAAACGGCAACAATACGATTCCCTCCCCCCTCCCAGCCGAAATCAATCGTTAAGACGATCGAGGACACGATTCACATCCCTAGTAAACATTTTTCCCATAGACATAAAATGGATTAAATCCTTGAGTGTATCTGGCCCTATAAGCAACCAAAGACTAACACAGGAGAAAAGATTGTAAAAGCGAGGGCATAGTTACAATATAAGGTGCACATCTTGATTTCCAAGAATATGTAAAAATATGAGAGATAAAAGATTGTTTGTGGGGGGAGAGGAATTACACCTAAAATAAGTCTAGAAAAGGTTGATTTAAAAAATTGTGAACCATGGTTCTGTGATTCTGGTTTGTGCAATCCCATACTTGGCGATGGGGGCTGAGAGGGGGAGGGAGTGAAGCGGAGTAGGAGGGTAGATGTTTTCGTTTGGAGGGTGAAAGTATTTTGGATTATCCTTTAAGGAGAAGGGAGGGGGAATGTTTAGCATTCCCAGTACTATTAACATCAGCTCATTGCCAACCACGGTAAAACATGCTGTAATGTGGCATTCAGTAATCTGTTACATTCACTTACCACAGTTTAGTGAATACCACATTAAATAACGTGTGCTTTAGTATATAGACCCATTAAACAAAAAAAAAAGTGCCGTCAAGCTAAAATCTAGGAGATGCTGATCAAAGAAAACAATTGTCATAGTCCCAAAAAAAGATACTTTGTGCAGGCAATACCACCATAATAGTTTTATTAATACCCTCTATTCTCCCATAGACCTCCCTACAGAAAAAAATAATATTTTCCTGTGCATATCAACCTTTTAGTTGCCCCTAAAACTCCTGCTCAAATCAGGCACAAGTCTACATTGAAGCATTGCCACAGCCATGCAGCTGCCATGATTTTGTATGGGAGAAATGGTGTATTTCTTATATTTTTGTGCTCATTTATCTATATATGTAATGCTCTTAGGAGGAAGTAGTGTCTGCAGCAGAGATCTGCAATGCTTATCTGCATATGTCTCCCAGCAGAGTACTCAAGAGAAAAGTGTGAGCCAATTAAGTTTCATCTTTTACAGCCTCTGCATGTTTTCTGAATAAAAGAGGACTTAAAGGCCTATTTGCAAGCCACTAGAATAAAAATGCAGCACGGATAGCAGCAGTGGATATGCTATGTGAGCAAACAAACACATAATTATACAATGTTTCTAAGCTTCAGCCAGATGAGTATTCCCTACAAAGAGACAGCATGCAAAATTACACTTGTGGCCATTTACCCCATACTACTATACAAGCATTTGAATCACCTGGAGAGTGGCCAGTATACCATCATTTTTTAAAATTAGTTCTATTAGTGATCTGGGAAACAACAGACTGGGGAGGCTGACATCGGTGCCAGTAAACATGGTAGAATCCATTCTTAAAAAAAAAATACTGGCCATATAGAATAGATAGACATAGCCTAATGGGAAAGAGTTAATATGATTTTAGCAAGGGGGAGTCTTGTCTTACAGATCTATTTGATTTTTTATTTTATTTTCTAGTCATTGAAGTTTAATTAAACAGCATAATAATACATTGCTTGCATGGAAAACAAAAAAATACATTATAAATTAAATATTCTATCCACTTGTTGCAATAACCAGTTTATAATTATTGGGGGAGTGTTCAATAAAAAAACAACATAAGAGGAATAAAAACAGCATTTAACTTTCAAAAGGGTGACTATAGTAAAATGAGAAAAATGGTTCAGAAAAAAACCGAAAGAAGCAGCTGCAAAAGTTATGAGTTTGCATCAGGCATGAGCCTTGTTTAAAAAACCATCTTGAAGCCCAGACCAGATGTATTCCACACATTAGAAAAGGTTAAAAGCTGAGGTGAGAGAGACTATAATAGCTAAAATAATATATTTAAAGAAATGGAAAAGGGATCCAAATGAAGAAAATAGGAAACAATATAAGAACATAAGAACATGTCCTACTGGGCCAGACCAAAGGTCCATCAAGCCCAGCATCCTGTTTCCAACAGTGGTCAATCCAGACTACAAGTACTTGGCAAGTACCCAAAAACTAAGTATATCCTATGCTAGTAATAGCAGCGGCTATTTTCTAAGTCAACTTGATTAATAGCAGGTAATGGACTTCTCCTCCAAGAACTTATCCATACCTTTTTTAAACCCAGCTACACTAACTACTCTAACCACATCCCCTGGCAACAAATTTCAGAGTTTAATTGTGCATTGAGTGAAAAAGAACGTTCTCCGATTAGTTTTAAATGTGCTACATGCTAACTTCATGGCATGTACCCTAGTCCTTTTATATCCAAAAGAATAAATAACCAATTCACATTTACCTGTTCTAGACCTCTCGTGATTTTAAACATCTCTATCATATCCTCCCTCAGCCGTCTCTTCTCCAAGCTGAACAGTCTTAATTTCTGTAGTCTTTCCTCATAGGGGAGCTGTTCCATCCCCTTTGTTGTTTTGGTCGCCCTTCTCTGTACCTTCTCCATCACAACTATATCTTTTTTGTGATGCGGCGACCAGAATTGTACACCATATTCAAGGTGCGGTCTCACCATGGAGCGATACAGAGGCATTATGAAATTTTCCATTTGATTCACCATTCCCTTTCTAATAATTCCCAACATTCTGTTTACTTTTTTGAATTGCCACAGCACACTGAGCCAACGATTTCAATGTATTATCCACTAGAGATGTGAATCGGGTGCTGGAATCGGTTCCAGTTTCGGGATTGTGGACCCGCGGGAAATTACGTTTCCCGTGGTCTGGATGTTTTTTGTTTTCGGCTGTCCCGAGCTGAAAAAAAAAAAAAACAACCCGACCCTTTAAATCTAATTATTTCGAATCCCCTACCCTCCCGACCCCCCCAAAAAAACTTTCATAATGTACCTGGTGGTCCAGTGGGAGTCCCAGGTGCGATCTCCCGCTCTCGGGCTGTCAGCTACTAGTAAACAAAATGGTGCCAGTGGCCCTTTGCCCTTACCATCTGACAGGGGCTATCGGTGCCATTGGCCGGCCTGTATCACATGGTAGGAGCAATGGATGGCTGGCGCCATCTTAAAAAATGGTGTGGACCATCCATTGTTCCTACGATGTGATAGGGGCCAGCCAATGGCACCGATAGCCCCTGTCAGATGGTAAGGGCAAAGGGCCATCGGCGCCATTTTGATTAGTGGCAGCCGACAGCCTGAGAGTGGGAGATCGCTCCCTGGACCCCCACTAGACCACCAGGCACTTTAGGAAATTTTTGGGGGGGTCGGGAGGGTGGGGGATTGTAAATAGTTAGATCTAAAGGGTCGGGGTGGGTTTGGGGATTTTGTTCTGTGTGCCTTTTCTTCCCCCCCCCAAAAAAAAATGATAAGAAAACCACATGAAAATTTTGTGGGGTTTTCCTTTCATTTTCGGGGACCCCCGATACTTGACGGATTAGAAAATATCGTACGATATTTTCATCCGTCAAAAAAATGATGCACATCCCTATTATGCACTATGATGCCTAGATCTCTGCCCTGGGTGGTAGCTTCTAATATGGAACCTAACATTGTGTAACTATAGCATGAGTTATTTTTACCTATATGCATCACCTTGCACTTATCCACATTAAATTTCATCTGCCATTTGGATGCCAGTCTCACAAGGTTCTCCTGGAATTTATCACAATCCGCTTGTGATTTAACTAATCTGAATAATTTAGTATCATCTGCAAATTGGATTACCTCACTCATCGTATTCCTTTCCAGATCATTTATAAATATATTGAAAAGTACAGGTCCTAGTACAGTTCCTTGAGGCACTCCACTGTCCACTCCCTTCCACTGAGAAAATTGTCCATTTAATCCTACTCTCTGTTTCCTGTCTTTTAACCAGTTTGTAATCCATGAAAGGACATCACCACCAATCCCATGACTTTTTACTTTTCTTAGAAGCCTCTCATGAGGAACTTGCAAATGCCTTCTGAAAATCCAAATACACTACATCCACTGGTTTACCTATATCTACATGTTTATTAACCCTTTCAAAAAAGTGAAGCAGATTTTGTGAGGCCTTGGGTAAAGCCATGCTGACTTTGTTCCATTAAATTGACCTTCTATATGTTCTGTGATTTTGATTTTTAGAACACTTTCCACTATTTTTCCTGGCACTGAAGTCAGCTTAACTGGTCTGTAGTTTCCCGGATCGCCCCTGGAGCCCTTTTAAAATATTGGGGTTACATTGGCCACTAGGGATGTGAATCATTTTTTGACGATTTAAAATATCGTCCGATATATTTAAAATCGTCAAAAATCGTTAGAGGCGATATTTAATAGGAATTCCCCCGATTTATCGTCAAAAATCGTATATCGGGGGAAGGGGGAGGGGAAGGGGGAGGGCAGAAAAACCAGCACATTAAAACATCCCTAAAACCCACCCCGACCCTTTAACATAAATCCCCCACCCTCCCGAACCCCCCCAAAATGTCTTAAATTACCTGGGGTCCAGTGGGGGGGTCCCGTTGTGATCTTCCACTCTTGGGCGTCGGGCGCATTGATAGAAAATGGCGCCGGCGCTATCTTTGCCCTGTCATATGACAGGGTAAAGGTAGCGCCGGCGCCATTTTGGTTCCTGTTCCCCGACGTCACGAGCGTAGAAGATCACTCCCGGACCCCCGCTGGACCCCCAGGGACTTTTGGCCAGCTTGGGGGGCCTCCTGACCCCCACAAGACTTGCCAAAAGTCCAGCGGGGGTCCGGGAACGACCTCCTGCGCTCGAATCGTGTTGCCGTACGGCCGGCGCCATTTTGCTGTACGGCAAAGCAAAATGGCGCCGGCCGTACGGCAACACGAGCCGAGCGCAGGAGGTTGTTCCCGGACCCCCGCTGGACTTTTGGCAAGTCTTGTGGGGGTCAGGAGGCCCCCCCAAGCTGGCCAAAAGTCCCTGGGGGTCCAGCGGGGGTCCGGGAACGACCTCCTGCGCTCGACTCGTGTTGCCGTACGGCCGGTGCCATTTTGCTTTGCCGTACAGCAAAATGGCGCCGGCCGTACGGCAACACGATTTGAGCGCAGGAGGTCGTTCCCGGACCCCCGCTGGACTTTTGGCAAGTCTTGTGGGGTCAGGAGGCCCCCCAAGCTCGCCAAAAGTCCCTGGGGGTCCAGCGGGGGTCCGGGAGCAATAATCTACGCTCGTGACGTCGGGGAACACGAACCAAAATGGCGCCGGTGCTACTTTTGCCCTGTCATATGACAGGGCAAAGGTAGCGCCGGTGCCATTTTCTATCAACGCGCCCGACGCCCAAGAGTGGAAGATCACAACGGGACCCCCCCACTGGACCCCAGGTAATTTAAGACATTTTGGGGGGGTTCTGGAGAGTGGGGGATTTATTTTAAAGGGTCGGGGTGGGTTTTAGGGATGTTTTAATGTGCCGGTTTTCCCGCCCTCCCCCGATTCACGATTTACACGATATTTAGAAAAACAAAACCGCGACGATCCGATTCCCTCCCCTCCCCAGCCGAAATCGATCGTTAAGACGATCGATCACACAATACACATCTCTATTGGCCACTCTCCAGTCTTCAGGTACAATGGATGATTTTAATGATAGGTTACAAATTTTAACTAATAGATCTGAAATGTCATTTTTGAGTTCTTTCAGAACCCTGGGGTGTATACCATTGCAATGATATTAATAGGGATGTGAATCGTTTTTTGACGATTTAAAATATCGTCCGATATATTTTAAATCGTCAAAAAATCGTTAGGGCCACGATACAATACCAATTCCCCCGATTTATCGTTAAAAAAATCGTAAATCGGGGAAGGGGGAGGGCAGGAAAACTGGCACACTAAAACCCCCTAAAACCCACCCCCGCCCCTTTAAATTAAATCCCCCCCCCCCCCCAACCCCCCCCCCCCCCAATGCTTTAAATTACCTGGGGATCCGGCGGTGGTCCAGAACGGCGGCGGTCCGGAACGGCCCCCTCAATAGAATCGTGTTGTCTTCAGCCGGCGCCATTTTTCAAAATGGCCGCCGCAAAATGGCGGCGGCCATAGACAAAAACGATTCAACGGAGGAGGTCGTTCCGGACCCCCGCTGGACTTTTGGCAAGTCTTGTGGGGGTCAGGAGGCCCCCCCAAGCTGGCCAAAAGTTTCCTGGGAGTCCAGCGGGGTTCCGGGAGCGATTTCTTGCCGCAAATCGTTTTCGTACGGAAAATGGCGCCGGCAGGAGATCGACTGCAGGAGGTCGTTCAGTGGGGGTTCCGGACTGCCGCTGAACGACCTCCTACGATTCCCTCCCCCTCCCAGCCGAAATCGATCGTTAAGACGATCGAGGACACGATTCACATCTCTAGATATTAAGTTGGAGGAACCACAGAAAATAATTATTTTTGCTTTTCTGTTCCAGTTTTGGGGCATCTCAAGACTTTATGTTAGCTCCGGGGCTAGCATTAATTTTTGAGGGTTATTTTTTATATCAGGGTATTAACTAATAGCCTCATTAAAATGGCATTTACATGTGATGAGCGCTATTAGCTACGCGCTGGTTTGGCAGTGCATTTTGGATGCGCTGATCCCCTTATTGCATCAGGGATTATGGACGCACATTTTGGACGCTCGTCCAACCACGAGTTAACCTGTACGCTAGCCTGAACGCACGATATTGCATCGGCCTGTTTGAGTTTGAAGCAAACAAACAAAATCACAGGGGTTGCAGCTTTACTGTGGCAAAAAAAACATTCAAAGATTTGTTTGCCACTTTTTCTCTGGCCAGCTATCTGCAAAAACTGGAGGATTCCCAGCATATTGTCAGACTGAAGACTCTGCAGCACATGCACACAGGATTTATGTTACAATAAAAGTTTTATTGAAGAGGCAAGCAACAGAATAGCTCCTGACTTATGCACTGCAGGTAATTTAAAAGGTTCAGAGAAGTTGGCATAAGGCTTACTCTCAGTCTATTTATTTATTTATTTGTTTGTTTTTCTATACCGGTGTTCGATCTGGAATATCACATCGGTTTACAGTGTAACTAGGGTTTTAAGAAGACGGGTGCTTCTTATTTTACATTGTAACTTTCTAATATGTTTACATTATATTTCAACAAAACGGGGGCAATAAGATATCCTGCAAGGTATCTAACATTCTAGCAACATAGTAGATGGTAACTTAAAGACAGAGGAGACCCCGGCACGCTGCGAACAAAGCGCTCGAAGATGAAGGCCCCAGCGTACCGTTCATGGTGAAGATGGCGACCCCCATGTGCCACGGGACATGCTCCGCTCATGGCAAAGATGAAGGCCCCAGCATGTCATTCGTGGTGAAGATGAAGTCCCCCGTATGCCGCAGGACGTGCTTCACTTGCGGCGAAGATGAAGGCCCTGGTGAGAGTGAATGTGTGTGTGTGTGTGTGTGTGTTTGTGTGTGTGAGAGGAGAGGAAGGGGTGTGAGAAAGGGGAGGGGAGGGGGAGAGGAGAGGGGGTGTGAGAGGGGGAGGGGAGGGTTAGAGAGCAGGGGGAGGGGTGTGAGAGAGGGGAGGGAAACGGAAGGTGAGAGAGCAGGGGGAGGGGGTGTGAGAGAGAGAGAGAGCAGGGGGATGAGAAGGAAGATGTGAGGGAGAGCATCGGAGGTGAGAGAGCAGAGCGATGCTTGAGTGTGGGTGCCAGAGAGAGGGAGCCTATATGAGGAGGTTGTGAAGGTGTATGTATATGAGAGATTGGGAACTGGTATGTATGAAAAAGGGATCGTGTATATATGAGGGTGCTAGCCTGTGTGAAGGGATTGTGTGTATATGTGAGACAAAGCTTGTGTGAAGGGGTGCATGAGAGAGAGACATAGGTGGCGTCTGTGAGAATATATGCGTGAGAGAGAAAGGGAGCTTGTGTGTATGTGTATGCAAGAGAGAGGGAGCCTGTATGAGGGGATGTGTTGTGCGAGAGAGTGAAGGAGCCTGTATGATGATGTGTATGTATACTAGAGAGAGGGAGCATGTGTGTGAGGGAGGGACAGAAGGAGCCTGTGTGAGGGGCAGTACTGAGAACAGGGTCAAACTCTGGGACTGGCAATAGAGTGGAAGGGGTTGAGCCTAGAGGTGGAGGGGAGAGTTACTGGCAGGTGGAGGAGTTGGGGCCAGAGAGGTCAAAGTGGCCAGGGGAGTAGGAAAGCAAATGGGAAGGACACTCTTACAGTGAATTTCTAGGGAAATTCTGCTCAAAATATTAAAAATTAATAAATTATTTCTGTAATAATTTAAAACGTAATTACTTAAAGACTCTCATGTAAATTGTGTTATTTTGACCAATAAAAAGTTTGCAGAATTTTGCAGAATTTTAAGTTTTTGTGTGCAGAATTTTAAATTTTTTTGCGTAGAGTTCCCCCAGGAGTACCTCAGCTCATTCAAATAACAGAACACAGAAAGAATCTCACCAAATACAGAATAAATGACCATACATTAAAAATAGAAATATGCAGGAAAAAACTGAACTCTTGCTATTCTAGCCTCACCTCTCTCCCATCCTGTTCCCTGCACCACAGGAAAGGAGGGGAAAAGGAACAGGAAGGGAGGGGCTGGGTTTGGGAGCAGAGTATCATTTCTTTGCTTTGTACTCTGTGTGATCCAAGCTCACCCCCTCCCTTCCTGTCCCTGAATGATGGGAAAGGAGGGGTTGGATTAAGGAGCAGAGAGGCTGTTCTTTACTCTGTTCTATGTTCCATGTTCACCTCCTCCCTCCTGTCTGTGCAGGCTTCTTGGGAAGCAGCAATCAGAGGGCTAATCTCTGTTGTTGATATTGGGCACTGGCCAATACAAAGGACAGAGCCCTGCGTGCTTGTGTTTAAGGAAGCTCCTGGTGCCGCCCACAAATTGCTGTACTCTACATGATTGTCTAGTCTGCCTAATGGAGGAACCAGCCCTGAAGGGATATAGTCAATAATTTCCTGAGCTCTTTCAGTATATCCTGGCATGTATCACATTGGGTCTCATGACCTTTGATTTGTGTAAGCATTTAAGTACTTCCTTCTCTGTGAATTTGTAATTTTACATGTTATTAATTAATGACTTTGTTTACAGTTCTTTATCAAGTAAGACATTACAATCACAAGGTATCAGAAGAATTTCAGTTGTGTAATTGTGGAAAGCTTCACTTGAAATATTCATAGAGGAATGATATGTCTTTTAATTTCTGTGGATTACAAACATGCAGTTTCTTGGATTCCTGCTGTGGGAAAGTCTGAAACAGTTTCTGATGAGTCTTATGTATAAATAAAATTCTAAAGTATGACTTTCTCAAACCTCAAAACATTACTTTCAATTTTATTCTACCACTATTACAGTCAGTTATTTATGTATGAGGCATCATAACTTATACAAGATTGTTTACAAGTCATCCGATTTATTGGGCAATCATAAATTTCACAAAAGAGGCATCAACAATGAGAATGCACTCTCTGCAACATATTCTTCCTTTTGCCATTTTCCCACTACTCACTTTTTGCATTCTAGTACTTTTTGTAAATCATTCTTTCCTAGTTCCTTCATCTCCACAGGTAGCTAATGAAATGACAGGCATGCTCCATCAATTTACTTCTCCAGATGAACTAGAATGTTATCTGAGGTAAAAGTTCTTTTCAAGTGTTAGTCCAGAATTAACACAAAATGATTTGCTATTTCTAATTTTCATATTTAGGAGACATTCGAGTAACACAATAGTATGGTTGACCTGTGAATGCCGTAGAGTCAAAGCTCACAGCCATCCAGGGGAAGAGAAGCCGTAGACATCACTTAGCAGTTACAACTGACGACCTAGGAGTCCAGAGGGCTCTGCAGTCTGTGGTTCTTGACCAAGGACTGTGGCTGCAATTGTGGGGCTAAGTAAGTTGAGAGAAGATCTATAAACTGGGGGGAACCCCAGGTAATGGTGAATGAAGGCTCTGGCACCATTATCCAAAGCAGGACAGTTTTGATTGAGCTGGATTTCCAACGGAGCAGGAGGAAAATGCTGAATAACTCTGCCATCCCCATCCTCCAAAACAAAACAAAATACTACAGTCTAGAAACATCAGTGCATTGGCACTGGAATAAGTGGGATGCTAAGAGAGTGCTGCACGGCACGATGCACTGGTAAGACTTCCTTTTCTTGACTTTTAAGCATTAGGGTTTTTTTCCCATTTCATTTTGGTTTTGTTTTGATGGTGGTAGTGGGATGGGGGGCTAGGGAGTTTGTTTCATTAGTTTTTTTTCTTTTTTTTTTTGTTTTAGTGTGCACTAAAATGTTTTCAATAAGCAGGAAAGTGCACAGCCCTGCCCCTACCTGAGAAAAAGACATGTGCCACCAAAAGTTAAAACAAAGTCCTTGTGTTGTCTCCCAGTTCCTCTACCCCTAGACTGGATGTACTCCAAAACAGTGCTGGCCTCAGGTCAGCCAGCGCCATTTTGAAATACAGTCCTGGTGGGTACACAAGTGACTGAGAATCACTCTTGCCCCCTTTGGACCTCACAGATGGAGTAAGAGGCAGGAAGGGGAATGTGGAAAGGGCCCACAAGTTATTATTTTACATTTTGCAGTGCAGATTGTCTCAGTGAGGGGGAGGGGCAGGCTTCTTTCTTGTTTACTGAAAATGAAACAAGAAACACAACTTTATTCATTTTTCTTTCATTTCATTTTCATGAAATGAAAGCACATTCCTATTAAGTATTAGTTTTGTATTTATTTTATTTATTTATTTATTTATTTTTAATTTTTATATACCGAAGTTCTTGTAGGGACTACAAATCAATCCGGTTTACATAAAACGAAGAACTGCTCAACAGAGAGCGGAGCTTTACATGGAACCGAGGAACATATGGAACAGTATAACTGATTGACAATTTAACATAGTGCTAAATAAAGTAATAATTGTTTAACTGGAAATAAATAAAGCAATATAATATTTTATATAGACAGTTTAACTGTTTAACGTATCAATAAATATAAATATAAGCAATGCCAAATATATATATGAAATATAGTAAATTTTTGAGCTCAACGGTAATTGTCCAGACGCAGATTCTAAAATTAGTACTTGATACAGTGTCCATAATTAGGGTAATTTGGATACTTAGGAATTGGGAAGTCTGTTCATCACCGTAAAATTAATCGTCTGGGAAAGCTTGTTGGAAGAGAAATGTCTTCAATCTTTTTTTGAATTCTTGATGACTGGGTTCTAGTCTAAGATCTGGGGGAAGCATATTCCACTGGTGTGGGCCTGCTGAAGATAGCGCTCGTTTGCTCAATGATGATTTAATTTGTGGAGCATGCAATGTTCCTCTGTATGCACTTCTGATTGGTCTGGAGGAGGTGTGTGGTTGTAGTTGAGAGCTTAATGAGATGGGAGCTAGTTTATTTGTCGCTTTGTGGATGATAGTGAGTACCTTATAGAGTATCCTTTGTTTATTGGGGAGCCAATGTAAGTTCCGGAGGATTGGGGTGATATGATCTTTTTTGTTAGTGCTAGTTAGAATTCTAGCCGCTGAATTCTGAACCATCTGTAATGGTTTGATAGTGTTGGCGGGTATACCTAGTAGCAAGGAGTTGCAATAGTCGAGTTTAGAAAGAATGATGGATTGTAGTACTAGCCTGAAGTCGGAGAAGTGAAGGAGGGGTTTAAGTTTTTTGAGGACTTGCAGTTTGTAAAAGCAGTCCTTTGTGGTATTGTTTACGAACTTTTTTAGGTTTAGATGATTATCAAGCCATGCTCCAAGGTCTCTGACGTCAGATGAGAATGAGTTGTTTGTGTTTGGTAGAGAAAGGCTGGAAGAGATTGTGGGTGGATCCTGGGAGACAATGAGCATTTCGGTTTTATTAGCATTCAATACTAAGTTGAGGCTTGAGAGTAGGTTTTTGATGGGCTGTAGGCATTCGTTCCAGTACGTGATGGTTTTTTGAAGGGATTCTGTAATCGGAAGGAGGATTTGTATGTCGTCTGCGTAGAGGTAATGGGTGAGCTTTAGGTTTGAGAGTAGATGGCAGAGAGGGAGGAGGTAGATATTGAAGAGGGTAGGTGAGAGTGATGATCCTTGTGGGACTCCTTGCTTTGTCAACCATTTGGGCTTTACTCAAATTATCAACAGTTCTACCCACAAGGCCACACTCTGGACCTCATCTTTATTAACGAACCCTTTAATATTCATACCAACCCCACTTGCTCACCAGTTCCATGGTCAGACCACAAAGTTATCCACACAATTGTAGTGTATATATTCCCCTGACACTCCTCTTACTGCTCTATCAATACAGCACAAATGTATAGCATAATTTAAAAAAAAAAAAAAAAAAAAGCACGAGAATATTAGCATTCTCTTGAGTAATACTAAGAGGCCTATGCACTGAAACTCATGGAGAAATGTTTTTAGCATTTGTGTCACTAAAAATTAGAGACCAATATTCAGCCACTGCTAGACTTGCAAAATTAGAAAGTTAAATTATTCAGCTAACTTTGGCAGGATATTCAGTAGTGCAGCCGCATGTGAAGGGGTATATAGGAAAGATATCTTAAGGGATCGACTCCAGGTATCTAGCTTGGTCCATCCTAAGGATCAGTCAGGAAGGAAATCCTGACCACAAGGCATTTTCCTAGAGAGGGGAATAAAAACATGGATCCAGGAGGGAACAAAAAGGCCCAGGAAAGGAGGAGAAAGTAGCCAAGACTGTATATATTTGAATGCTATAACTTTGAGAGAAGCTGCTGAGGTAAATAGTAGGGATGTGCAGCCAAAAAAATGTCATTGCATTCGTGATACGTATTCATGGGGGGTAGGGATGTGAATTGTGTCCTCGATCGTCTTAACGATCGATTTCGGCTGGGAGGGGGAGGGAATCGTATTGTTGCCGTTTGGGGGGGTAAAATATCGTGAAAAATCGTTAAAAATCGTGAAAAAATCGAAAAAATCGAAAAACCGGCACATTAAAACCCCCTAAAAACCCCCCCCCGACCCTTTAAATTAAATCCCCCACCCTCCCGAACCCCCCCCCAAATAACTTAAATAACCTGCGGGTCCAGCGGCGGTCCGGAACGGCAGCGGTCCGGAACGGGCTCCTGCTCTGAATCTTGTCGTCTTCAGCCGGCGCCATTTTCCAAAATGGCGCCGAAAAATGGCGGCGGCCATAGATGAAAAAGATTGGACGGCAGGAGGTCCTTCCGGACCCCCGCTGGACTTTTGGCAAGTCTCGTGGGGGTCAGGAGGCCCCCCACAAGCTGGCCAAAAGTTCCTGGAGGTCCAGCGGGGGTCAGGGAGCGATTTCCCGCCGCGAATCGTTTTCGTACGGAAAATGGCGCCGGCAGGAGATCGACTGCAGGAGGTCGTTCAGCGAGGCGCCGGAACCCTCGCTGAACGACCTCCTGCAGTCGATCTCCTGCCGGCGCCATTTTCCGTACGAAAACGATTCGCGGCGGGAAATCGCTCCCTGACCCCCGCTGGACCTCCAGGAACTTTTGGCCAGCTTGTGGGGGGCCTCCTGACCCCCACGAGACTTGCCAAAAGTCCAGCGGGGGTCCGGAAGGACCTCCTGCCGTCCAATCTTTTTCGTCTATGGCCGCCGCCATTTTTCGGCGCCATTTTGGAAAATGGCGCCGGCTGAAGACGACAAGATTCAGAGCAGGAGCCCGTTCCGGACCGCTGCCGTTCCGGACCGCCGCTGAACCCGCAGGTTATTTAAGTTATTTGGGGGGGGGTTCGGGAGGGTGGGGGATTTAATTTAAAGGGTCGGGGGTGGGTTTTAGGGGGTTTTAGTGTGCCGGCTCACGATTCTAACGATTTATAACGATAAATCGTTAGAATCTGTATTGTATTGTGTTCCATAACGGTTTAAGACGATATTAAAATTATCGGACGATAATTTTAATCGTCCTAAAACGATTCACATCCCTAATGGGGGGTCATTTCCGTTCCATACGGATGAATGGAGAATTCCATACGTCGATCTGTCAATACGTTTTCCGGTTCCCATTAAAGTCAATGGGGGAAGGATTTCCAGCCTATTTTTGGCTGCAGAATTGGGGTTTTCTTATCAATTTTCATGAAACTTCTGGGGAGCAATCATCACAACAACAAAAGAGCTCCAAGGTACTTAGACTGTGGCAAAGTGGCACCAAAGTGGTATGAATAGCCTAAGGCACTGGAAAGGTGCAAAGGGGTACCAGAAGTGGCAAGAGTGCTTTAACAGAGGCACAAAGCAGCAGTAAGAATGTCAAAAACACACCACAGCTTCAAAAGAGAGCAGCGATAGCAGATGCATGAACCATCGAAGGCAGCACGACAGGCAAAGCGGCAAGACAAGTGGCATTGACATCCAACAGGACAATGAAGGGGGAACATAGCAAGCAGATAGACTAGCACCAACACACTGAGGAACCATGATAGTGGCAAGAACACCACAAGGAGTTAAGTGAGTCATCTGGTGTATGGCAGCAAAGCAGAGTGGCAGAAAGCTGATAGGGGCAAGACAGGCTGGCAGAGTGGAGGTAGTCTGATCCCTGTGGTTTTGATAGGGGAAAGGCAGGCTGGCCCAGGAGACAGTTCCCTTTCCTTTGTGCAGGAAAGGACTCCCTAGAACAGGTTCACCCCTAGAGTGGGATGTTTCCGTTGGCGTCTAGTGAATACCGTTGGCGTCTAGTGTATACCGTTGGCGTCTAGTGAATACCGTTGGCGTCCAGTGAATACCGACTGTACTTACGCACTTCAGCTGATGACAAAGGAACTTGAAGAGCTCTCAGAAATAAGAATACTGCTACTCAAGTCCAAATCTGCAATATCAACCTATGTTGACTTTGTACCGTACAGTGCCTCTGTAAACAATGGGAACACAGGGGATGAACTAGAGTACACCTACCACCAGTTTTCTATAGCATTAGAAACATTAATGTAGCAACTAAGAAACAGCTTGGGAAAATGGCCCGTATTATCAAGGTCATGAAAAGTATATCCTAGCTCCAAGCTGGACAGACAGGCACAGCGTTAGAGGTTGAGCCCTGGTAGGGACATAAGGCCTGGATGAACAGGCACAGCAGTCGAGGTCAAACACATGTAGGAACACAAGGCCTGGATGAACAGGCACAGCAATCGAGATCAAACACTTGTAGGAACACAAGGCCTGGATGAACAGGCACAGCAGTCGAGGTCAAACACTTGTAGGAACACAAGGCCTGGATGAACAGACACAGCAGTCGAGGTCAAAGACTTGTAGGAACACAAGGCCTGGATGAACAGGCACAGCAGTCGAGGTCAAACACTTGTAGGAACACAAGGCCTGGATGAACAGGCACAGCAATCGAGGACAAACACTTGTAGGAACACAAGGCCTGGATGAACAGGCACACCAATCGAGGTCAAAGACTTGTAGGAACACAAGGCCTGGATGAACAGGCACAGCAATCGAGGTCAAAGACTTGTAGGAACACAAGGCCTGGATGAACAGGCACAGCAATCGAGGTCAAAGACTTGTAGGAACACAAGGCCTGGATGAACAGGCACAGCAGTCGAGGTCAAACACTTGTAGGTACACAAGGCCTGGATGAACAGGCACAGCAATCGAGGTCAAACACTTGTAGGTACACAAGGCCTGGATGAACAGGCACAGCAGTCGAGGTCAAACACTTGTAGGAACACAAGGCCTGGATGAACAGGCACAGCAATCGAGGTAAAACACTTGTAGGAACACAAGGCCTGGATGAACAGGCACAGCAATCGAGGTCAAAGACTTGTAGGAACACAAGGCCTGGATGAAAAGGCACAGCAGTCGAGGTCAAACACTTGTAGGAACACAAGGCCTGGATGAACAGGCACAGCAATCGAGGTCAAACACTTGTAGGAACACAAGGCCTGGACAGTTGACGGTCAGGCACAGCGATTCATGTCAGGTACATGTGCTGCAGTGCTTATATTATCTGGAACATAGGAGGCAATTGGAGCTGCTGCAAGGCTTTGAATTGCTTTTATTAATCTTGCCATTCACAGGGAAAATTTAGAAACCTAAGCAAAGGCAGGTTTACTTTCAAAAACAGTAGCATTTCCATCAACTCTGGTGCCAGCCTTGAGCGGTGAGGGCTCATGATATCCCCTGTCATTGAAAAGACACATTCACTGGGCACACTGGTTGGTGGACATGACAGATATCGCTGAGCCACTTTGGCTAGATGTGGCCAGACAGTGGACTTGTGTGCCCAATATGCCAGCGGATCTGTCTGCATTTTCTCTATCGGCTCTGAAAGATACCATGTCACTGACAGCTGTGCTGCTTTCTCCTCCTGTGCTTGGGCAGGCTCAGAGTCACTCAATCCAGCTGCTTTCTCTCTCGCCCGTTGCACAACTGATGATTCTTTATGGCCAACATGCCTTGGGCATTCTGACGTGGAGGAGGAGGTACTATCTGTCGCTGACACAGTGCTGCTCCTGCTTGGGCTAGCAGCACAACTCTCTGACGTGCCTGCTGTTTCCACCTCTGCTTCAAGCCTAATCTGTCTCCGCCTATGGCGCTCTTGTTCACGGACCTTTGCTAACAGCAGCTCCTTCACAAATGACAGACAATTGGTCTGTAGTGCGAGTTTACCTTTCACACGGGGATCACAGACAGAGGCGAGCATGTATGTGTGGTCATCTGTTAAAGGCCTTAATCTGTCTTTCACCTGCTGCTGCAAAACGTCCACTCACTGCAGCACCTCAACTGTCATTCCCTCTTCCCGTTTAAAGGCCTCCAAATGTTCATCCAGGAAATTAACTATAGGGATGATGTCAGCCAAGGTGGCACTTTTGGAACTCAGCTCCTCCGTGACATCCTTGAAGGGCTGCAGGATTTTTACCAGCTGACTCATGCCTAACCAATCATGATGCCCTAGGGGATTCTGTACACCTATGTCCATTCTACCAGAAAGTTCATGAAGGGGTGTCTGCAGATCCAGTAACCTCTCTAGCATCATAAAGGTGGAATTCCACCGGGTGGCAATGTCTTGAATGAGACGCTTGTGAGGCATATCCAAATCTGTCTGCTTTTGTCGGAGAACCTGCCCCGCCTTGACACTTCTGTGGAAGTGTGCTGCTATGTTCCTGCACTTCTGTATTAACCTATGCAGGTATTCATTCTCCTTGTCATTGGACTCCAAGCCCAGAGCTGACTTCACTACCAGGTGCAGAGTGTGTGCAAAACATCGGATGTTCTTAAACCGCCCATTGGTTATTGCCTTTACCATGTTTGCACCATTGTCTGTGACAAAGAACCCTGCCTGCGTTTTCCTGTCTCGCTGGTGTAGTTGCCAGCCCTCCAGCATCTTTATGATGCATGCTAGAATATTGGCTGCGGTATGGGCCTGGTCCGTCAGGTGGGTGTGCAGTAAAGCCCACCTCCACCCTGATACTTCTTCAGTAATAGAGCTGCTGGCTGCCCCTGCCTCAGCCATGTCCCACCAGTGTGCTGTCAGAGAGAGGTAAGAGTGTGCAGCATTCATGGCGGTCCAGATATCGCAGGTGAAATACACTCTTCCGTATGCCTTAGCTAGCAGTGCTTGCATGCGACTGCGACACTGCTTGTACAGGCTGGGGATGACCTTTCTACTAAATGTGGTTCTGCACGGGATTTTGTAATTTGGAAGTACGACCTTCAAAAAAACGCTTGAAACCCACATTCTGCACTAGCTGCAAGGGCTGGTCATCAAGGGCAATCATTTCCCCAATGGTCCTGGTTACAACTTTTGAGGCTGCCTGCCTCCTACCCCGGGATAGCGTTACCGCAATCCACCCCATTTTCTCCATGGTGGATTGTCGCTTCTGCCACATGTCAGGGGGTTGCTGGCCTGCCGCCTGAATGCTAGAAGGGTATGAGGGCGTGGGCTGACTCTGCTGCTTTCCTACCACTGTACACTGGTTGGAAGGTGTCCCCCGACTGGAAATGCCACCATCCCCAGATGGCAGTAATCTTGTTGGGTGTTGCCTCTTCATATGATGGTTCATGCCAAAATTAGATAGATGTCCCATTTGCTTGCCTCTGCTAATATCCCTGGCACAGTAATTATACCGAGCATAATGTGGGTCTTCCGTCACCTTAAAGTGTTTCCAGATCGGAGATGTATTCCGTGATCCTCCCCTCTCTAACACCTTGGGGGTGGATGCTGGAACTGGAGTTGAGGTAGTGGGTGCACCGTGAGAAGCAAAGCCAGAGGGGGCATCAGTCACCCTCTGTGCCTGTACTGACTGCTCTTCCTCCTCCTCGATATCACTGTCATCTCTCCCCTGCTGCACATTTCTGGAGGCCAAGACAGGACTAAGTGATTCTACCGAAGATTCGTCAGCTATTACTTCTTCCGTTTCTGATGAGAATCCCACACAAGAAGATTCTTCATCTGAATCAGAAGCAAACATTGACTGCGCTACCTTGTGAACTCTAAGTGTTAGTCTAGACTTCTGTCCCCCTGCTGCTTTTGGATGTCTACATTTTGTCGGGCATGACTCTGTCTCCCCTTCCCTCTCCTCCAAATCTACAGGGCCAGAAACAAGTGGTGGCGATGGCGATGTATCATGGTCAGATTTCTTTTTTTTTGGCATGGAACAGCCATCCCCTACAAAGAGTTTAGATTGTGACAGTTGCCTTTTTAGCTGTACTGGTGGTGTTGCACTAGTGTCTTTTGAGGTGCCTCCTCTGCCAGTCCCATTCACTCGATTACATCTCTCTTTCCCTGACATTATGGATTTAATGTCACTGAGTAGTAACACTGCCCACTGTCCCACAATAATAAGGTTCAGTCTGTTTAAAATGCCCACTGCCCACTGTCACGGTGCCTGGCTGTGCACTAATGTGTGTGTGGCGTGTACACAGAAGCTGCTTGCTTGTAAGCACAAAAGAGGCAGACTCCCCGGGCGCTTAACTGCACAGACCCACTCAATAATAAGGTTCAGTCTGTTTAAAATGCCCATTGCCTACTGTCACGGTGCCTGGCTGTGCACTAATGTGTGTGGCGTGTACATAGAATTGCTTGCTTGTAAGTACAAAAGAGGCAGACTCCCCGGGCACTTGACTGCACAGACCCACTCAATAATAAGGTTCAGTCTGTTTAAAATGCCCACTGCCCACTGTCACGGTGCCTGGCTGTGCACCAATGTGTGTGGCGTGTACACAGAAGCTGCTTGCCTGTTAGCACAAAAGAGGCAGACTCCCCGGGCGCTTGACTGCACAGACCCACTCAATAATAAGGTTCAGTCTGTTTAAAATGCCCACTGCCAACTGTCTCGGTGCCTGGCTGTGCACTAATGTGTGTGGCGTGCCCACAGAAGCTGCTTGCTTGTAAGCACAAAAGAGGCACACTGCCTGGGCACTTGACTGCACAGACCCAGCCTGTTAAACTTCCCAGTGAAGCCCAGTGCACTGAGAGACTAAGTAATTGGAATTAAAAAAAGCAGGAATTTTTGTCACTCCAGAAAAATGGATGAAATTGAAAATAATATATCTCTCCAAGCCAGCCCAACACCCTAAATGGTGGTCAGTGCTAGCTGACCTAGCACAGCTTCTCTTCTCAGTCAGAGATGACCAAAATAAACAGCTTGAAAGAAACAGGAATAGTAGTAGCTGTAGCTGACCCTGGCACTGCAGCAAAACAAAGAATATTTTTCTTTCCTTTACTAGTAGCTAGCCTATCTCTTCTCTATTAGTTCTGCCTGCTCCCTCTTCCACCCAGCAGCCCACCTCACCACAGCATCGCTGGAAATAACTGCGTGGCTCCTCGTGCTGATGTTTATATACTGCTGGCTCATCAGTAAAATCGACAGAGAGCACTGAATGACAGCGCTATTGGCTGCATTCAGTGCTGCTCAGAAAATGTCAGCACGGATACGCTACATTCCGGTATCCATGCCGACCTGTCCGACCCTTTCCTGTGAGTCACTGTGACTCACAGGAAAGGGTCAGACAGGTTGGCATGGTTACAGCAGGGGCGCCGCCATTTTGTGATAATCATAGGTAGCAAGCAGCTAATGGGGGCGAAGAAAAGCGCGCGCCGCTGGGCGCGTCGAATAAAACAGAAATATGTTAAATACGTGGGGTGTCGCGATGCGTTTCGCCTCCCCACGTATTTAACAGATAGGACAAAATAAGTTGTGGATCACAAATACGTGGAAAACGGATGCACACCCCTAGTAAATAGGCTTTTTCTGTTGTTTATGTTTTTTTGTAAATAATAATTTGTGTGAGAAAAGACTGAAGTCCAGACTGCTTCTGTTTTTTGACATCTTCCCTAAGCCAAGGGCAGCTCCTACTTTATCACACTGCACTATTATATACCCAACTTTCTTAAAGTTAGCTGGATAATTTTATCGGACTACCCTATGGCACAACCAGAGATATCTGGATAACTTATCATGCTATCTTAATTCTGCTCTGGAACTCTTTTAGAACGCCCTTATGGTACCCAGCTAAAATTTAGCTGAATAAGGGGTAGATTTTAATAGGTGTGCGTGCGTGTCCATGTGTGCATGCTACCAGGAGTGCACACATGGACGCGCCAATTTTATAACATGTGCATGCTGGCGTGCGCATGTTATAAAATCAGCAGGCCACGCCCACATACGCGCTGGATTTTGTAATCCACGTGTGCAGGGGGGAGGTAGTTTGGCTAAATTCACGCAGCAACACATCGCGGCCTTCCCCAGTTCCCTCCCAGTCCGCTCCGATTAAGGAGCAGACTGGGAGGGAACTTCCCTACTCCCCTGCCCATACTCCCTCCCTCTTCCCCTGTCCTCCCCGACCCCTTAAAAATTCCTACCTTTTTTTTTCTTTGTTTAAGAGCTTACGCCAGCAGGCTGCTGGTGTGCGATCCCACAGCACAGCGTCAAATGGCTGCTGTACCGGCCGCCTCCAGCTTCACCCCATCCCGCCCCCCCGGACCGCCCTTTTTGTGAGGGCCTGCTCTTCTGCGCGTAACAGGGGTTATGCGTTTGGCTGGGCCCCTTTTAAAATACGCATGGTTCCCGCAAGACCCGGCTGTTCACGTAACCCCCGGAATTTATGCATTGGGGGGGGGTTTAAATTCACCCTCAAGTGGCAGAGATATTGAAAAGTCAGCTTTTAACCAGAGAACTTACAAGTTATCCAGCTAAATGCCATTGAGTATGGATCCTTTAATGTGAATTCTAAAACACCATTTAATGAGGCCAGTTTGGTGGATTCCTGCCTTGCAGACGATCCCTGATTTGACCTCTGAGTTAGGACTTCCATTCCCCAGGTTGACTGGAGCTGTGGATGCTGCAAATGCAGTCTTCCCAGCCCAAGGAGAGGAGGGAGTTGTGGTCATTTCATAAGAGTAAAACCTAGTGTCTAAATTCAGGACCCATGATTGCAGGGTTGAGGAACGAGCCCTAGTGCATGGTCCCTGACATAGGATTGTCACTGCAATGGCCAAGCTTTATCATTTTGGTAGCCCTTCTCTGTACCTTCTCCATCGCAACCATATCTTTTTTGAGATGCAGCGACCAGAATGGTAGACATTATTCAAGGTGCAGTCTCACCATGGAGCGATACAGAGGCATTATGACATTTTCCATTTTATTCACCATTCCCTTTCTAATAATTCCCAACATTCTGTTTGTTTAACATCTTCCCTCTCCCTCCATCTCCTGTAATCATCACCACCTTCACCCTCACCCTGCTAGCATCATCACTTTCTCTTCCCTTTCCTCTCTTTCTACCCTTCTGGCATCAGCAGCAGCGCCTTCTCTTCCTATCCCTTGGCACTTCACCTTCTCCAATTTCTCTCCCCCTCCACCCCCTGGTATCACCACCTTCTACCTCTGGCATCTTCGCCTCCTTCTCTTCCTTCTTCCTCTAACCTTCTGCCATCATCACCTTTTCTCCCCTGGCATCAGTATGACCTTCCCTCCCACTCTCCCTCCATCCCCTGGCATCATCACTTTCTCTTCCCTTCCCTCTCTTTCTACTCTTCTGGCATCCGCAGCACCTTCTCTTCTTCTTCCTTGGCACTTGGCATCATCACTTTCTTCCCGTCCCTTCTCTCTCTCTCTCTCTCTCTCTATTCCCTGGTATCACCACCTTCTTCTTCCACCCCCTGGTATCACCACCTTCTTCTTCCACCCCCTGGAATCATCACCACTTTCTCTTCCCTCCCCTCTGGCACCATCATGATCTTAATCTTTCCTCTCCCCTGGCATCATCACCTTCTTCCCTTCCCTCTACCCCCCCTGGAATATCATCACCTTCCTTGTCCCTTTACCCAGCCCCTCTAGCCCCTGCCATCACATTCCCTCTTTTATCACCCTCTGGCTCATCACCTTCCCTTCCCTCTCCCTCCCTTTGATACTCTGTGGCAAATTCATATCTCACCCCCCCCCCCCAATCCTGGAACATTCAGCTGTTACCTCTTCCCCTCCCCCCCCCCCCCAATCCTGGAACATTCAGCTGTTACCTCTTCCTGTCATCTCCTTCCTCGGAGCTGGGAAAAGTCTGAGCAGGCTTACCTGCTGTTACTGCTTCCTCCTCTGCTGGCTTTGCCTCTGCAAATATAACAGCATAAGGCCAGAATGCCCTGCAAGAGAGAGCTAACAGAGGGAAGCAGCAGCAGGATCAGATAGGCTCTGCTCTCTGACCCTCTCTACTGGCAGGAGGACATTCTGCAGGCAGGAAGGAAAGGAAACAACACAATTGCCAGAAGCTCAACTTTTCATATACAGCTCTTCTCACAGCAGATCTTCAGGTCAGCCACAGCACACTAGTGTGCCATGGCACCGGCTGGGAAACAGTCACTGGTGTATAATAATAGTTATGAATACTATTTCAGTTTTATTGTACTAGGGCTAGTATGTATGGGGATCCAGCCCACAGGAAAAAAGGAGTTCCTGTGAGGAGGATCTTTATCTGTCCTTCAAAAGCAGGTGTGCAATTCTGGAGAAAATAATGATTTGAATACTAAGTTTGGTTATATTTATTCTAGATCAATTTGAAAAAAGATTGACTATATTGTTGATGTTACTGATCAACATGACTTGGAGATACGGAAGTGAATTTTAAAATCCTAATGCACGCATTAATTAGGGGATGCGTGAAGAAGTCGTGCTTGCATGCACCGAGTGGATTTTAAAAGGCAATTGTTATAGAAATCAAGATTGGACTCTTCTACTCCTTATAATTAATTACAGACATCTTTCTATTTTGTCTTTCATGTCTAAATTGTTAGAGGTTATAGTATTCAGGCAACTATCTAAATTTTTTGAAGAACATAAAATTCTCAGCCCCTTTCAGTTTGGCTTTAGAAAGTCACACAATACTGAGATACTTCTTGTTTCTTTGCTTGATAGCATCAGATGGGGCCTCGACAGTGGTCACAATTATGTTTTGGTTATGCTGGATATTTCTTCTGCTTTTGACACCCTTGCCCATGATATTTTGTTATATCGTTTGAAAGAATATGGGATTTCTGGACAGGTTTTGTTCTGGTTTATATCATACTTTTCTTCTCCGCGATCTCAGGTCATAATGAGGAGGTCAAGGCTCTCCTTGGTTTATTAATACCTCAGGTGTCTCTCAGGTTTCTGTTTTATTTTATTTACTTTTCAACATTTACTTAGCTCCAATTTGTAAGATTCTAATGACTCTCTGTGATGGTTATTGAATATACGCTGCTGATATCCAGTTTTAAATCAAAACAAGCTCTACAAAGGCTGAAACAGTGAGTTGTATAGGAATTTGTCTGATAACCATAAAACAGTGGCTCTAACATAACAAACTGACTCTAAATGTTGCAAAAACAGAATTTTTGGTTTTTCAGCATTCTGGATGCCTTGATTTCTCTACCAACATAGTCTTGAACAACATTGATTTTCTGATTTCAACTTATGTAAGAAGCCTGGGTGTATTGATTGATTTTAAACTATCTTTTCATCACCATATTATGAGGTAGATCTTAAAAAAGTACACCGGATTTTATAAGATACGTGCGTAGCTGCACATATCTTATAAAATCCGGGGTCGGCGCGCACAAAATCGGCGCGCGCAAAATCGGCAGCCTGCGCGCGTAAATCCTGCCGGATTTACGCGCGCAGGGCTTTTAAAATCTAGCCCTATGGGTGTAATTCAAAATTGCTTTTTCAAACTTAGTCCTATAAAGCCGTAAGACTCTGCTTGAACCATACGATGTTAAATTGGTTGTTCGAGCCTCTGTGCTACCTATGGATTATTTCAATGCTATATACCTTGGGCTTCTGGATATAGCGATAAAACCCTTACAACTTCTTCTCAATTCTACGGCACATCTAGTCAGTAGAACAAGACACTCAGACCATTTTTCTCCTATACTACATCATCTTCAATGGTTGCCTATTTGGTACAGGATTCGGTCCAAGATTCTGTTCTTGATGCACAAACCTCTTAGCACTTCTTCCTTTCTGTGGATTAATTTTCTTCTTCAAATTTATTAACCAACAAGGAATCTCAGATCACAGGATAGGGGACTCCTTGAGGTGCCAACTGTGAGGACAGTGAGATTGTCAACTACGAGAAAATGTGCCTTTTCTGTGGCAGCACCTGCAATGTCGAATTCTATCCCTGCATCTTTAAGACTCACGGAGTACAAAAAAACTTGTAAAGCTGCACTGAAATCTATTCTGGTTAAGCTAGCATTTACCTGAAATATGCATTATCAAACCTGAGTTATACTGGTTGTTGGTTATTGGACCATATATACATGATGCGTTATGTCATGTTTTGTTTTATTGTTATATTGTGTATGGTTTTATTTTGTAAATCTCATTCAGCTTTTGCACAAAAGTGATTAAGAAATTTTACTAAACTAAACTAAGATATGCATGCATCTCCTGCAGGGTGCAAGCTAAGAAATTTTCAAAAAGGAGAGTGAGTATGGTGAAAGTGGGGCATGGGCATTTCAGGGCATGAACCTAAGATGTGCCCGTAAATACTGATGTGACCGGATGTGCGCCAAGGCCTCCTGCTGAGTAACTTTACTTCTGCTATGCATGCCATATAAGTTAAAATTTAAAGAAAACTAGGCAGATCTGTGGGGTTTTAAGGGTCAAGGTTAACTGGTAGGGAGTGAAGGTTGGAGGATGTTTCTCTTAACTAGGCAAACTGGGACTGAACTGAGAAACCTGGGAATGGCATCGGCACTCGCCCCTTTTAAAATCTCCCAATTTATGCAGTAGAAGTGGCATTTGTGTGAACATGCGTGCCCCCACTTAAAATTTGGCATACGTGTGTGTGTGGCCAGACTATTTTATAACGTTATAAAATGGCCGTGTACCTGGGCTTGGGGTAAATTTTTAAACCCTGGTGTGTGTAAATCTTGGGCTTTACGTGCGCCGGGCCCATTTTCAAATGGACCCGGCCATGCGGGGCCTGAAAAGGGAGCTGTCTGGGGATGGAGAGGGACGGTCTGAGAGGTGGGGGAGGGGCGTGGCTGGAGGCACTGGTATAGCGGCCATTTGCTGCTATGCTGGGGAAGTGCGCGCCGGCAGTCGGCTGGTGCATGTAAGTTGCTTCTGCTCCGGAGGAGCAGCAACTTAAAAAAAAAAAAGTTAAGGCAGATTAGGTTTAGGGGTGGGGAGGTTAGGAGGAGGGGAAGAGAGGCTAGGGTAGGGGGGTAGGGAAGTTCCCTCCCAATCCACTCCTTAATTGGAGTGGACTGGGAGGGAACTGGAGAAAGCTGCGATGCGTCGCGGAGCGAAAGTAGCTAAAATCTAGGCCCCTCCCCCCTTGTGCACGCTGCGCACACATGTGCATGCAGCCTGCTGATTTTATACCATGCGTGTGCCAGCGTGCACGTGTTATAAAATCATGCTTCCATGTGCGCGTGCCGGGTAGCACATGCACATGGAGGCGCGCGTGTATTTTTAAAATATCTACCCTTTAATGAATTTGATGATGTGCTACTAAATCAAATATGTCAAATATGCCCTCCGGGATATGTTTATTTGCAGCAAGCTCATCCCATTAGGAGGGGGAAGGTTTATACTGATATGTTAGAAACACTTTTGTGTCCAGCAGATAGATTCTGCATTGTTTCCATCAGGTGAATTCTTATTATTTAGATTTTCAGAATGGCTCATACTGCTTTAGCTGAATTTTTGGCAGATTTGCAATTGTGATATAATACAGTGATAATTGGGGGAATTTTAATCTTCATGTAGATGACAATTTATCTTCTTGTGCTGAAAAGTTTGTAGCTGCCATTCAGGCATTCAGTTAATTCAATCCCCTATACACAGAGCAGGTCAAACATTAGATTTATTGATATGTCATGAACAATGGGTATACCTTGTAAGGAATCTGACTATTCTTGAGATATTATGGACAGATCATTATTTAATTTTATTTCAGTAGAAAAAGTCCCACAAATTAGCTTCAGATCCCTATGCCAAGAGAGTAGTACGATCACTGATAGATATGGACCCATTTAAAAATCATTGGTGAAGATCTGTAGTTTTGAAGGTCTGGGAAGCCATTTCAGTTGAACAAGCTTATGAAAAGTTGCATGAAAATTTGGTCAAGATTCGTGAAGAAGTGATTTGTGGGAATACAGAGAAGTGTGCCCCTTGGTTTAAAGAGTGATTTTAGAAAAAAGATGGAAGCTGAGAAAGGCAAAGAGACTTTGGAGGAAGCTTATAGTACCTTGTTATAAAAGTATAGAACTGATTGCTTGACAGTCAAACATGATTTCTATGTGCAATCAATAGAAAATTCTCTTAATCGTCCTTTAGAATTGTTTGCTTTAGTCAAAAAACTGACTGACAAATCATGTAATACCAGTCCTGATTTTTCTGGTTGTGATGCTCTGGCACATTTATTCAAGCAGAAAATAATTACAATTTGATCTAATCTTCCTGTCATTCCCACAGTCATGGAATCTGATAGTGAGATGGACATAGCATCTGGAAAATGATCAGAATTTAGCCATTTCTGTCAATGAATTGGGCCTATTGATAGCCCAGCTTAAGAGTATATACTCTTCTTTGGATCCTTCTCCATTCGTGAGAGTAAAAATCAAAAAGATTCTTCTGTAGATGTGCTTAATGTATTGATTAATAAATATTTGGATGAAGGAATAGTACTCCAATGACTCAAGATGGCTACAGTTAAACCTATTAGAAAAGGATCTTAGTGTTCCTGCAGCTGAGCTCTCTAATTTTCATCCAATATCAAATTTGCCCACCCCTAGCTAAAATTCTTGAAAACGTGTCTTGTTGCAACTGTCCAATGTTCTTTGTGATCACTGTGTGTACTGGATATCCAGCAGTTTGGTTTCCAAAAGGGCCATAGGACAGAGTTGCTGTTTCTCTCTCTATTAGATTCCCTTTACTGTAATTTAGAGAAGAGTGGCGGCAGTATCCTAGTTCATCTGGATATGATAGCCATATTTGATATGGTACAAGATCATTTCTTGATTCAATTTGGAATATTGGGTGTCGAAGGAAAGTTTTATCTTGGTTTGCATAGTTCTTATGGGAAAGAAAGCAACAAGTATTGTGATGAGTGTGACAAGTCACACTGTTTTCTCAGCAGGGAAAGCCTGCACTGGATTACTCCAGGTAGAGCCAGAAGCAGATCCAGACAGCAAAAGCCCAGGAGTAGTAAGGAAACTATATTTCCCATCTTCTTAGAGTCTCTTAAGAACCAATGGGAATGGGGTGAGAGGGCTGGCCACTCACCGAGGGGCGTGACTCTGGGTAATGGACACACACACAACTAAGATCCTGAAGATGAAGGAGGGAATACACAAAGATGTGGGGGAGATTAAATTGCCAACCAGTCCACTGGGAGAGACAGAAAGAGGATTACCTGGAAACAGAGATGGAACTGGACTAAGGATATAGTACTTTGATTGTAATTACAGGTATCTTGTGGGGTGGCTGGCCCACAGCTTGCTGACTAGCCAGAGATAGCCAAAGACAACCTGTTACTAAGTTTTTTGTTTTTTTTGAGGATGTTACCTAAAAGCACAATGGTGGGGAGTTGGGGTGAGTTATATTACAGCCCAAGAGGCCTTCTAAGGTGTTTAGGCGCAGAGACTCCTTGTTCTGAGGGTTTTTTCTCTTTCGTTCCCCCCTCCTCCCCCTTTTTTGCGTGTGGTAAATTTGAGTGGGAATAAATGCAAGATTGTGAGCACAGCTGCTGGCCTGTGGGCAAGGGGTCATTACCACAATGATGTGGCCGTTGCAATCTAGGAGAAACGTTGTTCTCCAATGAATGCTTGAAAAGCAGAAAATAATCAAACCTTTCTCGTGTTTCTGTTGTTTGTGTTCTTTTGCTCCTGTGAGCTGATCCTCAGGAGGACTGCTACAAGGGGAACTTTATCTGCGTAGACTACTTACTAATCAGCCTGGTTCTCCCCCCTCCTCCCCCCCCCCCTTGAACCCAAGGAACATTGCTTCTAACTCCCTGGTTGGGGAGTACTGCAGAGTGTCACCGCTTTCAAAAGTGTGGGATGCCTAGAGCTACGGCCTGGCTCTAGGGGACTACCCCCGGGACAGTATGTTATGGGGAAACATCCTCTTCATGGTACGATATCAGTTGTGGGGTCCCCCAGGCGTAAGCCCTTTCTTCAGTGCTTTTTAATGTTTACATGGCTCCTTTGGGTAGAGTTCATAGAGAAATGGGTTTATTAGATTGTTTTTTTATGCGGATCATATTCAGATTTTATTCCTTACATGCCTTCTGGCACCTTCCTTAATATTTTATTTATCAATGTTGAAACTTAAAATTTGGTTAGAAAAATATGGTTTGGCTTTGAAAATCCATAAAATATTTTTTTTTTTTTTTTGGAAGGACCTGTCGAAAGGCATATTTATTTTTACCTATTCAGATCTTAGAATTGCCTATATTAACTGAAACAAAAATACTTGATTCAGGTCTATCAATAGAACCGCATATTCAACAGCTTGCTAACATTGCCTTCTCTAAGCTAAAGCTTTTAAAGTCATTGCATTGTTTGCTGACCAGAGATTTGTTTTGTACTGTTATTTGCGAACCCTAGTGTTAGGCCACCTTGATTATTATAATGGTTTATGGGTGGGATTGCTTAACAACTTTCTTTCCATGTTGCAGTTAGAACATAAGAAATTGCCATGCTGGGTCAGACCAAGGTTCCATCAAGCCCAGCATCCTGTTTCCAACAGAGACCAAACCAGGCCACAAGAACCTGGCAATTACCCAAACACTAAGAAGATCCCATGTTACTGATACAATTAATAGCAGTGGCTATTCCCTAAGTAAACTTGATTAATAGCAGTTAATAGACTTCTTCTCCAAAAAACGTATCCAAACCTTTTTTTAACCCAGCTACACTAACTGCACTAACCACATCCTCTGGCAACAAATTCCAGAGCATGCAGCAGCTAGAATATTGCTAGGAGTGGGTCTCTCCAACCATAATGCACCAGTATTAGAACATTTGCATTGGCTCCCCATCAAGTGAGCAGCAAAATGTAAACTA
The DNA here is from genome assembly GCF_901001135.1 of Rhinatrema bivittatum. Taxonomy (NCBI): domain Eukaryota; kingdom Metazoa; phylum Chordata; class Amphibia; order Gymnophiona; family Rhinatrematidae; genus Rhinatrema; species Rhinatrema bivittatum. The sequence goes on along the minus strand of NC_042616.1, from coordinate 341,892,380 downwards.
TTGGTTCTCACCCATAAGCTACTGTATGGAGAGCATTTGTTTTCTGTAGCTTGTAAATTGCACTTGTATACCTCGTCATGGTCGCTGCGATCAGTAGATTCATAGCTGCTGCTGCTGCTGATTCCTTTATTACGTGACTACAAAACCCAGCAACCTAGACACGGCATTTTCATTTGCTGCACCCTCTTTGTGGAATAGTCTTCCTGCTGATGTGTGGGAGCAAGTCGATTAGAAAGATTTCAGGAAGAGGGTGAAAGCTTCATTGTTTAAGGATGCTTTTAAGTACAAGGCTGGGCGGCCCTGTCCACCCTGCTGTCACTAACATGGTGGCGGGATGAGCATTACGGGGTCCCTCTCTTCCTTCTTTGTTTTTGCACGGGTCGGGGTTGCCAGGAGCCATGTGCTTTGGTGGTCATTGCCGAGTGGCAGAATTTTGAATCTGTTTTGGCACAGCTGATTGGACCTGGCAAGCGCTGTTGGGTGGAGGAGGGGGAGGCTGGTTTGGTGCATGCTTTGTTTTGGCACGGACATTGGTGCCGTCAGTCCTGTGTCGGTGGCTTTCAGGGTGGTTGTTTTCCCTCCCTCCCTTTTATTTTGGGTTTTGCCTTCATGTTTTGCTTCTTCTAGTATTATGTCACAGTGGTAAACCCGAGCACAAGTTATGGGATTAAACAAAGAGTAAAGCTGATGAACTAGGGGTAACAAGGCGGTGGGGGGGAGGGGGGGGCTCCTGCAGCTGGGGGTTCATGCTGCAGGTACTCCCCTGCTGGGATGAGGCAGGGTGAGCACCGGTAGGCGAATGAGTGCCACGAGGGGAGGGTGAGAGTGGTCATTTCGGTATGGGGGAAGGGCGTATCAGCGTGCCACTGGGAGTGTGGTGGGAAGCTGCATGAGGCGAGGGTGGATAAAGGGGGGAGTTGGTGTTTGTGTTTGCTGGGCTCAGGTTACATTTGTAGCTGTGAATAAACTGTGGCCTTTTGTAAATCCAAAAGTTGTGTGTTGTATTTTGTGGGAAGGGGAGAGGGGAGAATGCACAAAGTCCCACCATGCCCATGTTATTAAGAATGCTTTACTTATCATGTACATTTTTCTCTTTTAATGTTTGCGTAATGTGTATTTGAATTTATTTATGTCTTTTACTGTTATCTGCTCTGGACAAACTGTTTTAGAGGTGGTGGAATATAAGATTGTTAAATAAATATATAATACATTTTCCAGTGCCCACAGAATTGCAGGAGCCTATGTGCACTGCTTATAGTAAAGTCTCAAAAGCTCCACAACAGGACTTTTGTGTGTATGGCCTTCTACACCCACTATTGGACTCTGGCGAAAATGGGCTGAGCAGGAAGTCTTTCCTCCTCCCCTAAACTCCAAACTCCTGCAGAGAGATAGCAGACTGGACTTCTTTCTCTTTCAGCTCGAGACCCCCTCACAAGAATATTCTCGGACTTCTTTGACCGACATCCTGGGCTATACCATTGTGGCCACTCCTGGAGGGAAGTGCCATTATATATGTTCAGTCCATTCAGTATACAGACAACCACAATATCTTCTCTGCTAGGAATCGCATAGGCCTTAGTGAAGGGACCATAGGCCCCTTTACATGCACAAAACGTCTGTACCTTGCTTTGCATGAAAAAAGTATTGCACAAAAAGGAAGTGCAAGTATGTGCAGGTACTTTTTCCTTCAGCAATTTTCAAAGTAAAAGTACAAGCATACTTTTACTTAGAAAATGTGTGCAAATTCCGTGGGTAAAAACTACCCTCAGACTTTTCAAAAATGTGGGCAGTGGGAAAATTGCCCTTACGGAGGTACTTTTTACATATAGACTTTACATCACTTTTGAAAGCAAAACTTTGCTCTTTGAAAATTGCCTAATTTTCCTGTACAACTTTGCACCCCCTTTATGTGCAGATACTTTCTTTTTTTGAGTTAAACAAAGTGCATGACTTTGAAAATTCAGAAATGCATACATTGTGTCGATAGCCACCCCAACTCCGGTCATGGCAACCCCTCCCCTAATATAGGTAAAATCTCACACCTAGTGGCTCTACAGGCATACTTTCACCTGAACACAGGGTGGACAATTTTCTAGAGCCCATTTCCTCAGGTAATGAACTGCTTAAACCTGCAGAAAGGGATTTGAAAATTGCCCCTCCCATAATAATGGTGATGAAATAGAAGACAAAGAAACTCAGTGAGTTATCAAAATCATGTCTGCCCAATCTCATAGCAATCGTTCACACTTTTCATACCCTGTATGAGGGAGTTAATGGTACAACTTGAATTTTAGCTAAAACCTAGTCTTCAAAGAAGGATAGAACTGTTTTGTATTACTTTTTTTCATCTTGAACTTAAAGGACCGGGCAATTATTTCTGTTGAATTGTTGCCTGTTGATAAAGCATGCTTCATTTATCATCAGTGTACCATTTCCTATATTACACCGCAAGTACTGTGGCCAGTGTATCACAGGTTAGCATTGCACTATTCTTTCCTTAGCACCTGGATCATGCTGACACAAGTTGAAATTGAGTTCAAGAACTTCCTAAGTGGTAAAAATCTTTCAGGATGACATCTGGTATTAGGGGACTGCTACTTCCAGAATTATGTGAAAATCAATAGCTTTATCTTTAGAAAAATATCCCCATTGATTTAGAGTTATCATAGTACTGTACTTGCTTTAAAACAAGGCAAAATTCATTTCCCTAAAACGGAATGGTTTGATCCTGTTCAGTTCCATGATGCTACAAGAAAAGTTTTTATATATTTATTTTTATTTGTACTTTTTAAATATATGTTTAATTATATATTATTTTTTATTCTTTATATATTTTTGATGATTTAGAATGGTTCATATATTTTTTTTTCTTTAACTTAACTACAGAACCTTGGGTTCCTAATCTTGTGGCACTTTTGTGCCCCTTGTGAGGGGTTCAAGTGTTGTCTCCTTAGTAAGGTCCCTTGGCCTCACTTATAGGATTAATCATCGAATTGCATTAGGGCCCTATCGCACAATAAATGGGGTTTAACTCATGATAAATGTGAAATATTTATAGCGCCATGTATTAGTATGCTAATATGATAATGAGTATGCAAAACTAGAAAATTATACTAATTATGGTCTTTTACTGTATTTCGCTGTGAAATAACTAACAATAAAGTGGGTTTTAGCATTGGAAATAACACCTTTTTTTGCGGTAGAGGGGGAAAAAGTTTTCAGCGTGTGACTGAGCTGTATCACAGATTGCAGCTATTATTGTGGCTATTATGGCACAGAGATAAAATGAGGCCTTCTCTCAGACACACCTACAAAGCCCTCCTGGGCCAATAAAAACACCTTTTCTTACCTGCCCTGTCTTCCTAGAGCTGCAATGTTAGGGGGAAGTTTACTTGTAATGGGATATTGGCTGCTTCAGGCTGCTCTGCAACGACAACAACAAGAATAACAAGAACCACAATAACAGGCAAGGGAAGTTCAACCCCCTCCTAGGGAAGTCCCTGCACCGAAGCCAGAGCCTATAGCCCTGTCAGAAGAGCTTCCTGGCCTACAGTAGGGCTTGCCATCTAGGAGGGCATGGCAGAGATACAGGGAGCACATCTTTCATCCACGAACCACATTGCTAGTCATGACAGGGGAACATGTGGTTACCAAGTATTACGTCAGCTCTCAGGCTAACATGAATTATATAGGATGTGCATCATTTTTATGATGAAAGGAAATATTGTATGATATTTCCTATTTCGTCATATATCGGGGGTCCCCGAAAATGATAGGAAAACCCCACAAAATTTCATGTGGTTTTCTTATTGTTTTTTTTTTTTGGGGGGGGGGGGGGAGAAGGGGAGAAAGGGCAGCCCGAAAACAAAACAAAACATTTTTTAAGATGGTGCCGGCCGTCCATTGCTCCTACCATGTGACAGGGACCAGCCAATGGCACCGATGGCCCCTGTCACATGGTAAGGGCAAAAGGCCACCAGTGCCATTTTGTTTACTGGCAGCCGACGGCCCTAGAGCGGGAGATTGCTCCCGGGACCCCCGCTGGACCACCGAGTTTTGGGGGGGTCAGGAGGGTGGGGGATTGTAAATAATTAAATGTGAAGGATCGGGGTACGTGCTAACGGGTTTGTGCCCACGAAAACGATTCTATCCGAAAACAAAATGCAGATCCGCGGGAATACAAACTTTTCCCATGGCTACATGACACCGAAAGCGGAAACGATTGGGCACCCGATGCACATCTCTATGAAATTATATCAAGAACTCAGAGGGGATCTGGATCCGGTCTCAGAAAGGTCCCACACTATACTGGGCCTCACTAAACTTGTGCACTCTGCATTTCCTAGCATCTGGCTCTTTCCAGACAACAGGTTTCTCAGGGGAGTGTCACAAACCTCTTTTTTTCCCAATGTCTGGGCCAGGTCATAACAGCTGTATGTGGCCACATTAATTAATACATAACATTCCTTCATGAAGGCAGGACTTGATGGAATTGAAGAGAGGGTTTTATGCCATTGCCAATTTTCCCAATGTTCTGGGAGCGATTGACTGCACTCACATAGCCATCATCCCACCCTATTGCAGGAAGGAGTTCTACCACAACAGAAGGCTCTTCTACTCCATCAACGTTCAAGTGGTCTGTGACGCTTGAATGCACATCCTTGACTTAGTCGCCAGATACCTGGGAGCTATACACAATCCCTTTCTATTTAGGCAATCGGTCCTGTTTGAAAAGTTTGAAGATGGCCTCTATGATGACGGTTGGCTCAAAGGTAAGAGCCATGCTTCTTTCTCTAGTCTCTCTCTGGCTATGTGTTTCCAGCAAACAGCACTGACTTGGGGGGCTGTTGAGGATGTGACAGCATCAGTTACATGACAAGTGGTTTGTACAGTTAGGTCTACAAGTCTTTGAGCCAGGGCTCATCTTTCTCTCCCCATGCCAGAGAGGCCTGCTAATGTTGCTTGTCCAAACTATGCACTTGCCACAAAGCTCTGTGTGTGACCAGGCTCTACACACTTTCTACTGGTTTAATTTAGGCAAGTGGCTTTTCAAATTCTCTCATTTGGAGCTGTTGAAATGTCACTTGTTAATCAAAACCTTTTTGTGTGCACAGTGCAGGGACTCTCAGGTCAGGTGTGCCCTGTTAGTGATCTGTCAGCAAGAAATGTCAGCCACAGTTTGTCTTGACCATCACCTATGTTAAAGAGACACTGGGGCCTGTGCATTTTGGCCCTATGATAGTTGCTGTGTCATATCTGGAGGACATACTGCAGAACAGCTAGGGACAAGCACATTCCTACCAGGAGGTTGCTGTATTTCTGCAATGACATGTGTGCCAGATGTGATGTATAGCTTCAGTGTTAGAGGAGTGCCAGAAACAGGTAGCAATAGCTTGGTTGTGAATGACCTGAACACATGTGTTGGAACCCCAGAAGCGTTTCTCATTCAGGAAGATCTGACACAGCATAAACAAGCAGTATTGTGTTCATATTGTGTCACAGTAAAAGGCGGCATGGAGTTTGAGCTTGGCAATAGCCTTTTAAAGCTCATGTCAGGCTAGAGCCTAGCTTCTAGTGTGTTATAGCATGCTGGGTGTTGGCAGCAAGATCACAAAGTCATGGTGGAGTGAATGACACAGCCATTCTCTCTTTGCCACAGGAGATTCCAGATATTGCTGTAGGACGTGGCTTCTCATACCAGTCACTATTCCCAACATGCTAGTGGGGAAGAGGCACAAAGAGTCCTTATATTCTACCCACTGTGTTAAAGAAAGTACCTTCGGAGTTCTCAAAAGTAGATTTCACTGTTTGAACAAAATAGGGAGAGCTTTAATGTATGCCCCATCCAGAGTTGCTGAGATAGTTCTGCTCTGCTGTGTCTTCCATAATCTGGCTCTACGGCATGGTATCCAATGGACTGGCAGCCAGCCTGTTAGTCCTCATTTTCAGGGCCGGTGCAAGGGGATTAGGTGCCCTAGGCACCTCTGCCTTGTGCCCGCCCCCCCTCATCACGGGCCACCCCCTGGTCACATCGCCACACCCATTAGGGGGTGTGAGCCATGTGGGGGCTCGAACATCAGTGCTGCAGTGGCAAAGAGGATTGGAGATTGCCTAGTTGGCCCAGTAGTTCCGCCAGCCCTTTTTACTCCTTCCCTTTCCATGGAACAAAGCCCAGCAAAGTATTTTGAGCTGGTCTCATTTCTATCTTTATTTTACTCACAGATCTTCTGACTAGATCAGTTTGTCACAGAAAACACTTATGCCTAGTTAGGCCACATAGACATAAGGTACAATACACTATAATAGACAGAAGACAATGTGGGATGGTAAACGGAACTTTCTCTGAAGAGAGAGCGGTTTTAATTGGTGTACCGCAAGGATCGGTTTTGGGACCGGTCCTGTTCAATATCTTTGTGAGCGACATTGCGGACGGGATAGAAGGTAAGGTTTGTCTTTTTGCGGATGACACTAAGATCTGCAACAGAGTGGACACGCCGAAAGGAGTGGAGAGAATGAGACGGGATTTAAGGAAACTGGAAGAGTGGTCGAAGATATGGCAGCTGAGATTCAATGCCAAGAAGTGCAAAGTCATGCATATGGGGAGTGGAAATCCAAATGAACTGTATTCGATGGGGGGGGGGGGGGGGTGGGGGGGGGTAAAGGCTGATGTGCACGGAGCAGGAGAGGGACCTTGGGGTGAAAGTGTCTAATGATATGAAGTCTGCGAAACAATGCGACAAGGCGATAGCAAAAGCCAGAAGAATGCTGGGCTGCATAGAGAGAGGAATATCGAGTAAGAAAAGGGAAGTGATTAATCCCTTGTACAGGTCCTTGGTGAGGCCTCACCTGGAGTACTGTGTTCAGTTCTGGAGACCGTATCTACAAAGAGAGAAAGACAAGATGGAAGCGGTACAGAGAAGGGCGACCAAGAAGGTGGAGGATCTTCATCGATGACATACGAGGAGAGATTGAAGAATCTAAATATGTACCCCCTGGAGGAAAGGAGGAGCAGGGGTGATATGATTCAGACTTTCAGATACTTGAAAAACTTAATGATCCAAAGACAACGACAAACCTTTTCCGTCGGAAAAAAATCAGCAGAACCAGAGGTCACGAGCTGAGGCTTCAGGGAGGAAGACTAAGAACCAATGTCAGGAAGTATTTCTTCACGGTAAGGGTGGTGGATGCCTGGAATGCCCTTCCAGAGGAAATGGTGAAGTCTAAAACTGTGAAAGACTTCAAAGGGGCGTGGGATAAACACTGTGGATCCATCAAGTCTAGTGGGCGTAAATATAGAGGAGGCGGTAAAACACTGCACGGAGCGGCAGTAGCCACAGAGGCATTCATGGAGCAGGATGCCAGTGGCCAGTAGTTCGTGTTCCACCTTCAGGCAGCAAAACACTGCACGGAGCGGCAGTAGCCACAGAGGCATTCACGGAACGGGATGCCAGTGGCCAGTGGTTTGTGTTCCACCTTCACGGAGCGGAAGGATGGAGGGCTGCCATCTCCAAAAAAAATCCAAAAAAAAAAAACCAAATAAACAAAACAACAACAAAAAAAAACCCAAAAACCAAACAAACAAACAAACAAACAAAACAGAGGTGGGTAAGAGTATGGGGCAGGGGAGTGGCCGCTTGTTGCGGCGGTTGCTACCCCTGTTTGAGGTGCGGTCTCCAGAATTGTACACAGTATTCCAAATAAGGTCTTACGAGAGACCTATACAGCATTGCATTTCACGCTTGCAGAGGTCTCCTGTGAGCCATACTACTCACCCCGACATGACCAGACCTTTCCCGCTGATGCAGCAGCATGCCACCATCCACACTGGCATGGCAGAAAGTCACTGGCCCCCTATAGTGGCGCTCTTAGATTATGTCAACCAGTTGATCTTATTTAAGGGCTGTCCAGATGCCCTTCAAACACCTCAGCAACAGGTCTAGCTATGTTTGTAGTGCATGTTGCTTCCTGACTTCGCCTGCCCAAACTGTTCCTGCCTTTGTCTGCCCAGCCTGCTCCTGCCTTGCCTGCCTCCGCCCTATCTGTCCCTCCTCCTCTCCCTCGAATGGATATCTGGTTTTGATCACTGACTGTACTCTTTTGACTCACTTTAACGCTGCCTGTCTCGCCCCTTACCTGGACTCTCAACTTGCCTGAATGCTGCCTGCCTCTCTACCCCTGCCTGGATTCTCAGTACATCTAACCATAGCCTGCCCTTGAACCATGTCCTTATCTTCAGTGGAGACCTTCGCCTAGGTCCTTCTGGCATTGGCTGATAAAGATGAAGCTCCTGATTGGTCACTGCTTTGCCTGGGTCTGCCTCCTGGCAGAGAGAACCTATAGGGTTCCTCCCTGCAGGTAGAGCCAACTTCACCCCAGCCCAAGTATCCAAAGATACAACATAAAGGGGCAATATCAACTCCCTTTTCTGCTGACCATTTCTCTCCCTAAGCAGCCAAACATCTTTATGACTGTTGCCATCACTTTATTTACATGTTTGGCCACCTTAAGCTCATCAGATACAATCACCCCCAGATTCTGCTTTTCCTTTCTGCTTAGAAGAATTTCACCTCCAATACTGCTTTCTCTTGAGTTTTGCATCCTAAATGTATTACTCTTCATTCTTTAGCATTAAATTTTAGCTTCCAGACCTCACACCATTCCTTGAGGTTCGCTAGAGCCCTCCTCTTGTTTTCCACACCTTTCTGGTTATCCACCCTGTTACAAAAGTTTGCTGTTGGAATATATTGTCAGAGTGAGCCCCAATTTCCTGGAGTGATGAGATTTGAGCAAGGGAGATAGCAGTCAGAAGGGGTCATAGAGATGTTAAGCTTGAGATTCCTATCCAGCTCACACCTTCTGCACATCTCTTTACCTCTGGGCCCAGATCCACTACAACATCTGCTTGATCCCCTCTTCCTTTATGAATCCTCCTGAGAGACTTGAACGATCAATTAGGTGCCGGACCCTCTAGTATTTTATGTAGAGAGGTTAACAGTGGTAACAGGGAGGAGCTTGGTAACAGGGAGGAGCTTGAAAATTACAGGCTGGTTAGATTCACCATTGTGGTGGGAAAATTGATGGAATCTCTACTAAATGAAAGAAAAGTAAACTATTTACAATCCAATAGATTGCAGGATCAGAGGCATCATGGATTTACCAGGGTCTGATAATGTTAAAAGAATCTGAATGATTTCTTCAATTGAGTGACTAGAATATTTGATCATGGATGTGAGTTGGATATGGTTTGTTTCAGTTTCAGCAAAGTTTTTGATATCGTCCTATATATGTGGCTCATTAACAAACTGAGCAGAATGGGGGTAGATCCAAAGGTTGTGCACTGGATTAGAAACTGGTTTAGAGACAGAAAACTGAGAGTAGAAATAAATGGAATTCATAATGAGGAGAGAAAGTTGTAGTGAAATACCTCAAAGATTGGTTCTGGGACCAGTTTTGTTCAATATCTTTGTGAGTGATATAGCAGAGGAGTTAGAGGCAAAAGTTTGCCTTTTTGTGGATGACACAAAGATCTACAATAGAGTGGACAACCTTGAAGGAGCAGACAGAATGAGAAATGATCTAAGAAAGCTTGAAGAGTGATTGAATGCTTGGCAATATTAAATGCCTAAAAGTGCAGAGTCATGCATTTGAGATACATAAATCTATGGGAGCAGTGTGGTGAAGACTTAATGTGAACTAACCAAGAGAGAGATCTTGGATAATAATATCTGATGATCTCAAGCTAGCAAACCAATGTGATAAGGCGGTTGCCAGAAGCAGAGGGATACTGAGTTGCATAGTGAGAGCATAACCAGTAGAAAAAAGGAAGTGATAACACCTCTTACAGGTCATTGGTGAGACCTCACCAAGAGTATTGTGTTCAGTTTTGGAGTTCTTACCTAAGAAAGGATGTAGAAAGGCTAGAGATGGCCCAATGAAAAGCAGCCATAATTGTATGGGGTCTGCATCAGAAGTCATATGAGATGAGACTTGAGCATCTAAATGCTTATACTCTAGTGGAGACAAGAGATGGAAGGAATTGATACAGACATTTTAATACCTGAAATAACTTAATAATGCACAAGAAGTAAACCTTTTTCAATGGAAAAGAAGTTCTAAAACTAATGGAATTCAAATCAGTATTGGATAAGCACAAAGGATCCCTAGTGGCAAGAGGGTGGAACTGAAGCACTGAGGAACCTACACAGAATAGCAATGATAGCCCAAATCAGCAGTTGCTGACTAGATTGTGCTTTCTAGAAAGCATGAGGTAACCTGCATTGGCGTAGCAGTTAAAACCCAAAACAGCAGTGGTATGAACCCATTAAATCTTTGAGAAAGCATTGGGGGTAACCTGCACAGACCATCAAATAGAACCCTAAAAGGCAAGATATGCTCTTTGAATGGTTGGGTGAGGGCAATACCAGGAAGGGGGATTGGATGTTGGGTTCCATATGGGAATTTATATACAGTATACATTTACCCAAATTAGACAGATTGCTGCTGGTAGACTGAGTGGGCCATATTGTTCTATATCTGCCATTAGGGATGTGCAGCAGGGACGGATACGTTCGATTCGGTATTCATATTCATTGGGACCCAAATCTGTTTCATCCGTTTTTGGGGGACCCCAATTCGTCCATTAGTTACATATGGTATTCGTTTCCCATTAAAGTTAAAAAAACCCTCATCCAAACCCTTTAAATTTAATTAACTACAACCCCCCACCCTCCTGAGCCCCCCAAGACTTGCCAAAAGTTCCTGGTGGTCCAGCGGGGGTCCTGGAGCGATCTCTTGCACTCGGGCCATCGGCTGCCAGTATTCAAAATGGTGCCGACAGCCTTTGCCCTTACTATGACACAGGGCCCCTGTCACCTGGTAGCACAAGATGGCACCGGCCATCCATTGCTCCTACCATGTGACAGGGGCCGACCAATGGCACTGGTAGCCCCTGTGACAAAGTAAGATCAAAGGCTATCGGCGCCATTTTGAATACCGGCAGCCGATGGCCCGAGTGCAGGAGATCGCTCCAGGACCCCCGCTGGTTCACCAGGGACTTTTGGCAAGTCTTGGGGGGGTCAGGAGGGTGGGAGTTTTATTCATTAGTGATACGTTGCATTCGTGGGAGTTCGCCATACGTTTCGGAACCCCTCGAATGCAACAAATAGGGACCTATATGTTGCGGATTGCGCATTCATTCAAAACAAATGCACATCACTATCTGCCATCATGCCAGTATAATTTTCTTGTAACAAGGGTGGACTATTGCTGCTGTGGTGTGCTTGATGCAGCCAATGGGGTGATTCCCATAGGCCCACACCGACAGCTGGCAGAGGTTCTCTGGAGGGAGACTGGTCTAGGGCTTCACCTTTACCAGCCCCTTTCCCCACAGAATGAGCCCTTGAGTTCTGGGGGTTGGCAGGACTTAAGCGAGGGTCTCTCAGAGAAACAGTGACAGCAACAGTTTAGGGCCAGGCAAGCATCTGAGGCAGGCGGCAAGCAAGAAGTGTCCAGCTAAGGGGTCAGATCCAGAGGTCAGTTTGTAATGAAAACAGGGAAGAGGCAAGAGGGACTGACATAGCAGGGCGGGATGGAAGGCAGGCAGGGGTGGATCTGATAAGGAATGACAGGCTAGAGAGACAAGGCAGTGCTGGGCAAGCTGAGGAAGAGCAGGCTGAAGAGATGAGGCAAGGCAAGCTGGACTGATGAGGCAAAGAGGAACTAGCAACACGCACTACCAGGGGGTAGGAAGACTTGTTGTGAGACATCATTTGTTGTGCAGTTGAGGTTTAAATATCCAGACACATGATATCATCAGGCAATGATGCCCTCAGAGGTGCATGCGGTACACACGCCTATGGGGGAACCAGAGTCATCATGTTCCTGCCACTGCAAGGAGCAGCAACATGCTGGCGGGTCCCAGGGCTGATTGTGGCCGGTTGCAGAGCTGTCCCGTGACTAGCCAAACATAACATTGCTGTATTCCACATTTGGCGAAGTCCCTTTCAAAAAGGCGATTGATTCATCATAATACTAAATAATGAATAAGTAAATATTTAGACACAGTCGGGATAGCAAAGTTAGGGGGTCATACATGAAAGTGCATTATGGCATTATCGCATGTGAAAAAAGCTGTACCACACAGTGCGAATGCAAATGTTTGGGGTGGGCGGGATTGGGGAGGAGTAATGGCGGGAATTAATAAAATTGTACCATGTTCTCTCACCCATGATGGTACCTTGTTATTGAGTCCATCAAGCTAGGGTGAGAGAACATAGTAGAAATTTCATCTTTTTGAGCCTTTCCTCACTCCAAATGACGCCAAATCTTCACCAAGGTGTACTTTGCTGTTTGTATGTCTCACACCTCATGCGAACCTAGCCCCTAAACCCTATACCACCACTAATACCTCACCTCGACCTATCAGATGGCCCTCCTATAATATAAATACTTAACTAGTATGAGGGCCTTGTAGATAGGTTCTCTCTCTTCTGAGTTAGCTGGCTAAGACGGTAATTTTAAAAATGGCACCAGGATGCCCATAAACATGTGTACTTGGGCACATGGCCACGTGCACTGCTATTTTACATCTTTCGAGTAAAGCGCACAATTTATAAAAAAGGCCAGGTATGTGTATGTGTGCTCCCAGTTTTAAAACTGTATGTGCACAGTAGGGAAATGTTGGCTTTGAGATGCACAAGTGAGGGAATTTTATAACAGGTGCACATCCAGGGCATGACCAGTTTCACCAGTTTGTCCACCAGTTTGCCCAATCTATAGCTAGGTCCTCAAGACCCCCTGGTTCTTTAACCTGCACCCCCCCCCCCCCAGTTAACCAAGACCCTTCAAGCACTTCATAGATTCCTCGAAATACAGTAGTTTTATTCAGACTTACACCGCATCCATAGAAGAAGCAACTATCAGGCCGATACAGAAAAACGCTCGGGAGAGCCGGCGAGCACCCGTTCTCCCGGCGCGCGCACAGACCACTCTCTTGGGCACACAATTCAGGAGGGTGGCCTATGCAAATTAGGGCCTGCGGTAAAAAGAGGCGCTAGGGACAATAGGTCTCCCCTAGCGCCTCCTTTTTGACAGGAGCGGCAGCTGTCAGCAGGTTTGACAGCCAACGCTCAATTTTGCCGGCTTTGGTTCTGAAACCCGCTGACAGCCACGGGTTCAGAAAATGGACGCCGGCATAATTGAGCTTCCGTCTTCCGACCCGCAGGCTGATTTTACATTTTTTATTTTTTATTTATTTTTTTTTTTATTTTGGGGGCCTCCGACTTAATATCGCTATGATATTAAGTCAGAGGGTGTACAGAAAAGCAGTTTTTTCTGCTTTTCTGTACACTTCCCCGGCGCCGGCAGAAATTAACACCAGCCTTTGGGCAGGCGTTAGGGATGTGAATCGTTTTTTGACGATTTAAAATATTGTCCGATATATTTTCAATCATCAAAAACCGTTAGGGCCACGATACAATACCAATTCCCCCGATTTATCGTCAAAAAATTGTAAATCAGGGGAAGGGGGAGGGCAGGAAAACCGGCACACTAAAACCCCCTAAAACCCACCCCCGACCCTTTAAATTAAATCCCCCACCCTCCCGAAAACCCCCCCCAAATGCCTTAAATTACCCTGGGGTCCAGCGGCGGTCCATAGCTAAATCGGGGGAAGGGGGAGGGCAGGAAAACCGGCACACTAAAACCCCCTAAAACCCACCCCCGACCCTTTAAATTAAATACCCCACCCCTCCCGAACCCCCCCCCCCCATGCCTTAAATTACCCTGGGTAGAGCGGCGGTCCGAAACGGCCTCCTACTATTGAATCGTGTTGTCTTCAGCCGGCGCCATTTTGCAAAATGGCCGCCGCAAAATGGCGGCGGCCATAGACCAACACGATTCGACTGCAGGAGGTCGTTCCAGACCCCCGCTGGACTTTTGGCAAGTCTTGTGGGGGTCAGGAGGCCCCCCCAAGCTGGCCAAAAGTTCCTGGGGGTCCAGCGGGGGTCTGGGAGCGATTTCCTGCCGCAAATCGTTTTCCATACGGAAAATGGCGCCGGCAGATCGACTGCAGGAGGTCGTTCAGCGGGGGTCCCGAACCCTCGCTGAACGACCTCCTGCAGTCGATCTCCTGCCGGCGCCATTTTCCGTATGGCGATATGTGAGATATGTGAGATATGCACGCATCAGTACTTGTGCATGTATTTGGGCGGTTTATAAAATTGGTTGGACACACGCATGTGTTAGATGCGCGTCCATCACCCAGTTTTGCACGTCTTGCTTTTAAAATTCACCTTTTATTGCATTTGAATATGGACCTCAAAATGACTTGCCCAAGGTCACAAGTAGTGGTAGTAATTGAAAGTAGGATTTGAACCTGCTCTCACCTCTTATAAGAACATAATACATTACCAAACTGGGTCACGCCAAAGGTCCATCAAGCCTAGCATCCTGTTTCCAACAGTGACCAGTACCTGACAAGTACCCAACAAGTGCTCAAATACTAAGCAGATCCCATGTTATTGATGCCAGTAATAGCAATGGCTATTCTCTAAGTCAACTTGATTAATAACAGTTAATGGACATCTCCTCCAAGAATTTAACCAAACCTTTCTTAAACTCAACTACACTAACTGCACTAACCACATTCTCTGGCAACAAATTCCAGAGCTTAATTGTGCATTGAGTGAAAAAGAATTTTCTCCGATTAGTATTAAATGTGCTACTTGCTAACTTCATGGAGTGCCCCCTAGTCCTTCTATTATCTGAAAGACAAAATAACCAATTCACATTTACCCATCCTAGACCTCTCATAATTTTAAAGACCTCTATCATATTCCCCCTCAGCCGTCTCTTCTCCAAGCTGAATAGCCCTAACCTCTTTAGCTTTTCCTCATAGGGGAGCTGTTCTATACCCTTTATCATTTTGGTCACCCTTCTCTGTACCTTCTCCATTGCAAACAAATCTTTTTTGAGATGAGCTGACCACAATTGTGCACAGTACTGAAGTTGTGCTCTTATCATGGAGTGATACAGAGGCATTATGACATTTTATGTTTATTTACCATTCCCTTCCTAATAATTCCTGTTTGCTTTTTTGACTACCACGATACACTGAGCCAAAGATTTCAATGTATTATCCATTATGACACCTAGATCTTTTTCCTGGGTGGTAGCTCCTAATATGGAACCTAAGATCATGTAACTATAGCATGGGTTATTGTTTCCTTAATTTATCACCTTGCACTTGTCCACATTAAATTTCATCTGCCATTTGGATGCCCAATCTTCCAGTTTTGCAAGGTCCTCCTGCAATTTATCACAATCTGCTTGTGATTTAACTAATCTGAATAATTTAGTATCATCTGCAAATTTGATTACCTCACTCTTCGTATTCCTTTCCAGATCATTTATAAATATATTGAAAAGCACCGGTCCAAGTACAGATCCCTGAGGCACTCCACTGTTTACCCTTTTCCACTGAGAAAATTGACCATTTAATCCTACCCTCTGTTTCCTGTCTTTTAGCCAGTTTATAATCCATGAAAGGACATCGCCTCCTATCCCATGACTTTTTAGTTTTCTTAGAAGCCTCTCATACAGATAAATATTTATTTATATTCATCTTGTATTGTTAATAGGAAAAACAAGATATCTGTGTCATAGTGCAACTTTTCTCTCGTCTATTATCAAGGAGAAATTGAGTTTCTTGAAAAATATGTTCAATTTCATAAAATACAGTCCCTTAGGGCAGGGGTTCTCAATCCATTCCTTGGGAAGTACCTTGCCAGTCTGGTTTTTAAGATATCTGCAATGAATATGCCTGAGAGATTATTGCATAAAATGGAGCCAGTGCATGCAGATCTACCTCATTCATATTCATCGTGGATATCCTAAACAATCTGGCTGGTTAGGTGCGCATCATGAGGACTGGATTGAGAACCACTACCTTAAATGTAGATTTTAAGAGTCGCGCGCAAGTTTGCCAGTGCACACACATGGACATGCCGATTTTATAAACTGCGTGCATATATGCTCGTATTTTATAAAATCCACTATCTGTGAGCACATGCTTACACAATTTTATATCAACACACACTTGCGAGTGAATGCCATCTCACGTGCGTATGTGGGAGGGGATTTTAGTAGATGCGTGCAGCAACACATTAGGGCCTAAAAAAGTGCATTCATTTGCGACGAAATAGGAAATAGAGATGATATTTTCTATTTCATCGTGTTTCGAGGGGTGACAAAATGATAAAAAAACCCCACGAAATTTTGTGTGGTTTTTTTATCGTTTTTGGGGGGGGGGGGGGAGAAAGGGCACATTAAAAAACAAACAAACTCCAAACCCACCCCAACCCTTCAAATTTAATTAATTGCACCCCCCACCCTCCCGACCCCCCAAGACTTGTCCGACCCTCCCCAAGACTTACCGAAAGTCCCTGGTGGTCCAGTGGGGTCCCGGGAGCGATCTCCCCCTCTTGGGCCATCAGCTGCCACCAATCAAAATGGCGCCGATGACCCTTTGCCCTTACGGTGTGACAGGGGCTATCAGTGCCATTGGTCGGCCCCTGTCACATGGTAGGAGCCATGGATGGCCCGCGCCGGGTAGCGCGCGCACATGGACATGCTCACGCTGGTTTGAAAATATACCCCTTACTGTGTACTCTGATGCCTTGCCCACTTCCTGTGGCCTAGGCTACTGCCTACCCCGCTTAATGCTTCCACAGGCACTGTAAGTAAACTAAACTAATAAACTAAAAAGAAAGTAATTTTTCATGTGAAAAATGCAGAATACAAAATTCAGTGTTTATAAAATTTCAAATTCTACACTCAGTTGATTTCTGGATTTCTCCTCACTTATTCACAACTAAGGATCCTCTATGCTTATCCTGTCAATTCTGTTGCTTTGTCTCTACCACCTCCACTGGGAGGCTTTTCCATACATCAACCACCCTTATATGAAAAAATATTTTTGGATTTGGTTTCTGTGTCTACCACACCTTCTGGATCTTCACACCATATTCTACAGCATCATATTCCATAGGAAAGGTTTGCTTCCTGTGCATGATTTATACCTTTGAGGTATTTGTCTCTGTCTCTATCATAACCCTTCATCTCCCTTCTTTCGGGTATACAGTAGATAGATAGATAGATAGGTCCTTAAGTCTCATATGAATTTGATGTTGCACTATTTTGGTAGCTTTTTCCTGGATCACCTCTGGCCTGTCTATGTGGTCAATGTACTAAAATGCACTAATGATTTCACAAGCGTTATTGCAAGTTAAAAGTGTTGTTAGCACACACAATCTATTTTATGTCAGTTTATTTATACATTTATTTTTCACTATCCAAATTAGCTCAAGGTGAAATATAAGTTGTTATAATGATAAACAAAGCATAAAATATAGTAAAAACCAAACTAATACAACACAAAAATACATAATAACCAAATAATAATAAACAGATGATAAAAAACTGTTATGAAAAATCACTCAACCTACTCTACCTATACAGATATAGTAATAGCAAATCATCCAACTTATAAACAAATATTGATATACAAGCTCCTCACAAAATAGACAATGACCAATCCAATACAAAATATAAAATCAAAACTTAAACCACAATGCCAAGCAAGAAACTAAATCAAATCATGAACTGTCCTACCTTAGCCAAAAGCTTTCATAAAAAAAAATGTACTGCCCCTCCAGAACATCAATTAACTATATTTGCCCACATTAATAGATATTTTAATATGTAACAATTAGCTTGTGAGTGCATTAAAATGAAATCATATACTAATAAGATGCATATCAGGTCAATGTTTATGTAAATTTATATTCTGCTTTTAGAGGTATATTCCTGACACCAATGGGCTCACAATGTAAAGAGGTTATTTAATAAAGATTTTCTCCATTTTGTTTCTATGGGGAAAATGCTTGGTAAATAGAGCCCTAAATTTGTACCTGAAGCAATGGAGGGTGAAGTGATTTGCCCAAGGTCACAATGAATGTCAGTGGGTTTTGAATCCTGGCTTCCTGGTTTGCAGCTCACTACTCTATTTATTTATTTATTTAAGGGTTTCTTATATACCGAGGCACGTTTGCAAAACATCACCTCGGTTCACAATGTAACATAACTTAGCAACAAGCTTTACAATAATAATAATAATAATAATAATAACTTAGAACAAGCTTTACAATAATAACATTAACAGGTAGCGGTTTATAGGGCAGGGGATGATAATACGAGATATATATACAAATGTACATGTTAGTTTTAACAATAACGTTATATAAAGCAATCAGGAAAATCAGTAGGGTGAATTGAACGATGGGGGGGGGGAAGATGAGGAGAAGACCTAAAGAGGTTGGGAGGAGGGGGGAGAGGATAGCGAGGGTGAGGGTCAATTGGGTAGGGAGAGAAAAAGAAAGGGCGAGGGTCAGGTGGGCGGTCGGTTGGGCAGTCAAGTTGGGCAGTCAAGTCATATCTTACTCTAACTACTAGGCTACTCCTCTCCTCCAATGGGAATTACTTATTAGCACATAGAACAATATTAAAATTCACAAACGTGAACAATGACCCATTAGCAAAAAAACTTGAGGGGATGTAATGACTAATGAAGATTTTTGCAATAATGTCTACATTAATGTGCTATCTTTAATATTTAGTAAATTAACCTAAAACTCATTGGCATGCTATTAACACTGGCTATTAATGCAAGTTGATTAAAGCGTGCTAATGGCTGATGGAACATGCTTTAGTACACTGACCTCTGAATCTTTTCAGAGATATGACCTCCATTTCTAATAAGGATATGTCCAGTTGTCATTTACTCTTTTCAGTTCCATAGCCTAGTTTCTTACATTGTGAAAATTGTTTTGGTCGTAAACAGATTTAGTATTTATTTAGTCATAAATGTTTTCATGTCTTCTCCATGTAGCTCATCCTATGCATCTGGTTTTAATAGTTACTGCTGTCCTGAGCAGTCTTTCTTTTAAATATTTGTAAGTCCGCTTCAAATACAGTGTTATCCTAGCCTATGCTTTCTATTTCAAGAAAATATCAGACAGGTCTCTCATTAAAACTGCATCTGCATAATCAGCTCTCCTCATTAAAGTTCATCATAGATCTGTAGGCACGAGAACATACATTTTTTTCATAAATTATATATTTATCTGGAAACACCTAAGCTAATTTTGATCCATGCTTAAGTTTTCAGAAGGCTATAAGAAAGGTTGAACAAAAGCTGTGCCAGCTATTTTTAGATTTTCTGGAACAGGTAAACGTGAAAAACATCTCCTTTGTGTGCAGTGACTTAAATCAGACTTTACATTAAAATTAGCATAAAATGTTAATCTTTGGATTGATTCAGGGGAGCAGAACTTTTACCATGGAATTCAAACAATTCTATCACTTTATTTGGAATCAGTGCTATGGTTTTGCATATTAGATTTATTCTGAAAAAGTCATAATTTTTGCATGACTCCCTAAATAGCACAAGAGAGCTTCTTAATGTGCACGTTAAGGCCTTATTGCAGAGTGCACTATTTTTAGCACATGCATATTGAACTTTTTGGCATGCAGTTGACTTAGCAACTTCCAGCAGAAGCAGCAAACAGAGAGTACCCTGACACATTTCACATAAAAATATGCTTTCTGAAGATTTTACTTGTTACGCGTCCCGGCCGTGGTCGGCCCACACCCGGGCCTACTCACCCCAGCTCCGGTTCACCTTCACTTGCAGCGGTGGGCAGCCGCCTCCGTCCCCGAGTGCCTGCAGTCACTCCTGCTGCTTCTGACTCCTGTGCGGTTCCTTCCTGCGCCTGGCAGGTCGTGGAGTGAAGCCTCCACCCTGCTTCCTCTGGGCCCTGGCTTAGGAACGCGCGCGTGACTCACTCACTCTTAAAAGGGCCACAGCGGGAAAGAATCCCACGGCCCCGGATGATGACATAGCTGGGTCTCTGTATTTTAGGCAGGGCCCAGTCACTTGTTTCCTGCCTTGGCAACAGGTCTCCACGATTGCTTGTGTGCTTGTTGCTCGTTCCTGGTTCCTATTCCTGTCATTGTTCCTGTTTGTTCCTTCATCTGCTCCTTGGACTGATTCCCTGGTATTGACCCCTGCTTTGTCTGGACTACACTTGGAATGATTCTCTGGTATTGACCCCTGCTTTGTCTGGACTACACTTGATCTCCTGGCTCTGACCTCAGCTCTACTTCCGGTACTGGGCCTTCCAGCTGCCTGTCCTGGCTCCAGCTTGCCTTGGACTCTTCTTTGGTATTCCACAGACCTTTACCTGGACGCCACCTGCTCTCTCTGTTCCTGTTGGCATCTGAGTCTCTGGAATCCTGCCTCATCCAGCCCGTCCTCAGCCCTCCAATACCTCTGCTGGTTCCTGGAGTACCCTTGTCTACACCAACTGGGAGTCATCACACAGAGGCCCACCTAAGTCCAGCCGGCCTCGGCACCCAAGAGCTTAACCTAAGGGAAATGTGGGCTGGTATTGGCAAAGCTCCAGTTGGCCTCCGTCTCCTAGCCTTCTCCTTCTCCTGACGGTGGGGACCCATAGGGCTTGCCCTGCGGGGAGTGCCCATTGTGAGAAGGTGTAGTTCCGGAGATCCCGGGTCTGGGACCAGACCTCCTCTCCTGGAACCGGCGTTGGATCCCGCGGTCCACATGGCCCGCCAGATCAATGAGGTCATTCAAGTCGTCTGGGAAGTCTCTGGCTGCCAACTCATCCTGAAGTCTTGGGAAGAGACTTTCCAAGAAGATGCTGTGCAGGCTGTCACTTCCCCAGTTCAACTCGGCGGCAAGAGTCTGGAAATCTATGGCTGGACTTAGGTGGGCCTCTGTGTGATGACTCCCAGTTGGTGTAGACAAGGGTACTCCAGGAACCAGCAGAGGTATTGGAGGGCTGAGGACGGGCTGGATGAGGCAGGATTCCAGAGACTCAGATGCCAACAGGAACAGAGAGAGCAGGTGGCGTCCATGTAAAGGTCCGTGGAATACCAAAGAAGAGTCCAAGGCAAGCTGGAGCCAGGACAGGCAGCCGGAAGGCCCAGTACCGGAAGTAGAGCTGAGGTCAGAGCAAGGAGATCAAGTGAGGTCCAGACAAAGCAGGGGTCAATACCAGAGAATCATTCCAAGTGTAGTCCAGACAAAGCAGGGGTCAATACCAGGGAATCAGTCCAAGGAGCAGATGAAGGAACAAGCAGGAACAGGAACAATGACAGGAATAGGAAAGGTGGAAAGGAAAGGAAAGGTGGAAAGGATCAATGTGTGGAGAGAGACGAAGAAATGGCAGAAATATTAAACGAATACTTCTGTTCTGTGTTCACTAAAGAGGACCCTGGAGAAGGACCGTCCCTAGTTAACAAGATACTGGAGGGGAGGGGAGTAGATGTAACTCCATTTACAGAAGAAAATGTATGGGAAGAGCTGGGGAAACTGAAAGTAGACAAAGCCATGGGACCTGATGAGGTTCATCCCAGGATACTGAGGGAGCTCAGAGATGTGCTGGCGGGTCCGCTGTGTGACCTGTTCAATAGATCCCTTGAAACGGGAGTGGTGCCGAGTGATTGGAGAATAGCTGTGGTGGTTCCGCTTCACAAGAGTGGGAACAGAGAGGAGGCTGGTAACTACAGACCGGTTAGCCTCACCTCGGTGGTGGGAAAAGTAATGGAGTCACTGTTGAAAGAGAGAATAGTGAACTATCTACAGTCGGGAGAATTGCTGGACCAGAGGCAGCATGGATTCACCAGGGGAAGATCTTGTCAGACAAATCTGATTGACTATTTTGACTGGGTAACCAAGGAATTGGATCGAGGAAGAGCACTCGATGTCATCTACTTGGATTTCAGCAAAGCTTTTGATACGGTCCCGCACAGGAGACTGGTGAATAAAATGAGAAGCTTAGGAGTGAGTGCTGAGGTGGTGACCTGGATTGCAAACTGGTTGACGGACAGAAGACAATGTGTGATGGTAAATGGAGCTCTCTCTGAAGAGAGGGAGGTTTTAAGTGGTGTACCACAAGGATCGGTGTTGGGACCGGTCCTGTTCAATATATTTGTGAGCGACATTGCAGACGGGATAGAAGGTAAAGTTTGTCTTTTTGCGGATGACACTAAGATCTGCAACAGAGTGGACACGCTGGAAGGAGTGGAGAGAATGAGACGGGATTTAAGGAAGCTGGAAGAGTGGTCGAAGATATGGCAGCTGAGATTCAATGCCAAGAAGTGCAGAGTCATGCATATGGGGAGTGGAAATCCGAATGAACTGTATTCGATGGGGGGAGAAGGGCTGATGTGCACAGAGCAGGAGAGAGACCTTGGGGTGATAGTGTCTAACGATATGAAGTCTGCGAAACAATGCGACAAGGCGATAGCAAAAGCCAGAAGAATGTTGGGCTGCATAGAGAGAGGAATATCGAGTAAGAAAAGGGAAGTGATTATCCCCTTGTACAGGTCCTTGGTGAGGCCTCACCTGGAGTACTGTGTTCAGTTCTGGAGACCGTATCTACAAAGAGACAAGGACAAGATGGAGGCGGTACAGAGAAGGGCGACCAGGAAGGTGGAGGGTCTTCATCGGATGACATGCGAGGAGAGATTGAAGAATCTAAATATGTACTCCCTGGAGGAAAGGAGGAGCAGGGGTGATATGATTCAGACTTTCAGATACTTGAAAAACTTTAATGATCCAAAGACAACGACAAACCTTTTCCGTCAGAAAAAAATCAGCAGAACCAGAGGTCACGAGCTGAGGCTCCAGGGAGGAAGACTAAGAACCAATGTCAGGAAGTATTTCTTCACGGAAAGGGTGGTGGATGCCTGGAATGCCCTTCCGGAGGAAGTGGTAAAGTCTAAAACTGTGAACGACTTCAAAGGGGCGTGGGATAAACACTGTGGATCCATCAAGTCTAGAGGGCGTGAATAAAGAGGAGGCAGCAAAACACTGCACGGAGCGGCAGTAGCCACAGAGGCATTCAAACACTGCACGGAGCGGCAGTAGCCACAGAGGCATTCAAACACTGCACCGAGCGGCAGTTGCCACAGAGGCATTCAAACACTGCATGGAGCGGCAGTAGCCACAGAGGCATTCACAGAGCGGGATGCCAGTGGCCAGTAGTTGGTGTTCCACTTTCACGGAGCAGAAGGATGGAGGGCTGCTATCTCCAAAAAAACCCCAAAAAACAAAAAAAACAAACCAAAAAAATAAAAACAGGGGTGGGTAAGAGTATGGGGTAAGTGTGTGGCCTGCTTGTTGCAGCAGTTGCTACCCCTAATTGAGCTGGACGTTCACTTGGATGCAGATACGGCGCTGCTCTCTAAATTGGTGGTGGGGTGGAGGGGAATTAGGGCTGGAGGGTACTGGAAGCCAATAGTAACAGGTGGGAGAGAAAAAAAGGGGAAAAAAGTGGATAAAGTGCGTAGCTTGCTGGGCAGACTGGATGGGCCATTTGGTCTTCTTCTGCCGTCATTTCTATGTTTCTATGTTTCTATGGAATGTTCAGCCAAAGGCCGGTTACCCTGGTGCAGCTGGAGCAGTTCAGATGTGGCAGTGGGTCTGCGGGAGGCTTCATCGAAGACCCGCCGAAAGGCGGTGACAAACTGTACTAGATTGCCAGGCGGGAGTCTTGACGCTCCCACAGGTTGGAGGCCCACGCCAGGGGTCTCCCTTCCAGCAGGGAGATAATGTAACTCATCTTGACCCGGTCCATCGGGAACTGAGCTGGAAGGAGATCGAATCAAATATAGTACTGGTTCAGGAACCCTCGGCAAAGCTTCGTGTCCCCTGAAAACCGCGAGGGTGCTGGCATCTGTATGGGTGCCATTGATCCAGTCTTGGTTTCAGCTCCAGGTACCGGGGAACTGGAAGCAGTGGCTCTGCCAACGCGAGCAGCTAGTCCCTGCACCATTGCCATCAGGGAGAGTCGAGGCAAGTTTGCTGCTGTTGCAGCCTCTGTGCAATACCCGGGATGGCCTTCAAGCCTGCAAGATCCGCTGGTACCATGGCCTTGCAAACTGTTATGGTCGTGGACCCTTGGGCCGGCTGAGACAGTAGATGTTATACTGTGGGAACCCACAGGAGGCGTCACAGCCAGGAGGCGGCGCTGAAGAGACTCTGGAGGAGACTTCACCACTGGAAGCCCGAGGTCCCCCCAGGAGGAGCCCGTAGGTACCCGGGCCTCTTGGACTTAGGCGGGACCCTATTTGACCAAGGATCCGAACAGTGGCTGAAGAGGTGGATGGTGAGGACGGCTGGACCCAGGAAGCCGGAAGAGTCTTCATCCTCGGAAGCCCGTGGCTCCCCCGGGAGGAGCCCATGAGAGCCCGAGCCGCTGGGACTTAGGAGAATCCTCTGGGCCAGCGAGTACCGGATACCTGAGGCGGTGGAAGAAGCCGAATTCGGAGTCCAGGAATGAAGCCGGGTCAGAAGGCAGAAGTCGGAGATCCAAACCAAAGCCAGGGGTGGAAGCAGAAGACAGAGTCATGGGACGGAGCAGGGTCGGAAGCCAGGAATCAGAAGACCGAGTCAAAAGCCAAGGGTCAAGCTGAAATGGAGTCATGAATGGAGCCGGGGTCAGAAGCCAGGAATCAGAAGAGTGAAGATGCAGGTCAAGCAGAAACTTGAGACTCTAAGGCAGAGGAACCTCGTTGCAAGGTAGGGACTTGTCCCAGCTGCAGGGTTTAATTACCTTGCAGCATCTGGCGTCATCCGGAGGCCGTCCTCTAGATTTCCTGCGCTGGCCCCTTTAAGAGCTGAGCCCCCGTGCGCACGCGTGCCTAGGGGGCGGGGCCCAGCGCATCAGGTTGGCGGCGTCTCCCTCGCGAAGGGAGAGCCGCGGCGGCAGCCATGTCGGGCCTGGATGGCCGAAGATGAGTCCGCGCGGGCCGGGCCGGCCCTGAGGTAGGAGGAGGGACCGGGGCATGGCCCGGTCCCGTAACAGGTGATGTCCACATTGTAGCAATTTTAACAAATCCATTAAAGCCTCTACTAAAACTCAGTTGTGGGGATATTCCAACTATATTCTTCAAAACAATTACTATCTCTTCAAATACCCCAATACTGCTTTAAAATGATGTTGGTGGTTAAATCTTGTTACAAACTGAAGCCTCTTAGTCTTATTTCCCTTAGGTTTTTTTTGTGATAACTAGCTGTTGCTTTATCCAATTACATTCTAAGCTGTAAGGCAGAAACTCTCTCTCTCATGCACACTGCACAGTTGAAGCATCAGATTACTTCTGCAAAAATCAAACTCATAGTTGCTCGATTTGTTCCTGACATTTATTCTCACAATTGCATATCTTTCTAGGGAACAATTTTCAAACTGTCCACATGGGGACAAAATCTTCTGCTTTCTTTTAACCTGCAAACTTTGCAACAAATTTCAAAGCAAAAGTGCATAAGTATATTTTCATTTTGAAATGTACAATGGATATGATGCATCTGCAAATATTTGCATCGGCTTTTTATGCAGGTGAAATTTTGCTAAAATATGAGTTCAGAGTTGAAAATTCAACCTACATGTGTACTTACTTGCCCTCACTGATCTAATGTGGCTAAAAGTACATGAAGTAGATTGAGAGAGGGCAAATTTTAGATGGTTGATTTACATGGGTAAAATGCTATTTGCTGATGTAAATGTCTTTGAAAGTAGCTTTTTTAAAAGATAATTTTCAGCAGCCCATGTATAGTGCCATATAAAAACCTTTATATCCTTGTACTTTTTTCACATTCTGAAATCTAAAAAATACAAATCAAAATACTCTTTTGATTTCAGCTCTATTCAGCCTCACCATACCCTGACAAGAACACCTCCCTACCAGCAGAGGCCTCTAGTGAGATCTTCTCTGAACTTTGCTCACAATCTCATCCCTGGTTTCAAGACTCAGCCTGCCTTGCAGCCTCCCTTCTACTAGGGGACCTTGAAGATCATACTCTCCAGGCTGGTCAAGCTTCTCCTTCCTGCCTACACCACACCCAGACTCTAGCCCTACATAAACCTGCCTTGTCAATCCAAGATGCTTCCGCAATGAGTCACCCTTGGATCCTTGCCCTAGCCTCTTTTGCCTTGCAGCCTCCCCAGGCCTATATTTGTTTTGCCTCAAGGTCTGGAGGCTGGGTCCCAATGCCTAGGCCTCAGCCTAGACTGGAGCCTGGGCCAAGGCCCAATACTGTGGCCCAACCTGGAGGCCAGGTCCTGATGCCTGGGCCTCAACCCAGACCCAGGCCCAACTCTGGGTCCCAGCCCGGAGGATGGGTTCCAATGCTGGAGCTTCAGCCTAAAGCCCGGGCCTTGCAACAGTGATGATGGCGTCATCTTCTTTCTTTGTAAACTGACACCATCCTCTGGGATGAATGCAGCAGAGTTAGTTAGGCCTAGACCCGACAGAAGTTTTAAATGAACTAAACAAATAAAATTAATTTAATTTGGGGGGCCCCTCGACTTGTTTCATGGACCCCTGAATGAAATAAATTGACCCTTATTTGTGGCATTTTGCAAATGAATTTAAAACACGTACATTTCCCTAGAAAACCACTGATTCACGTTTACCTTTTCCATTCCACTCATTATTTTATAGACTATCCTATCACCCCTCAGTCATTTCATCTACAAACTGAAAAGCCCAAACCTCAAACCTTTTTTAATAGAGGAATTGTTCCATCCCCTTTAATTTTGATAGCCTTCTCTGTAACATTTCAATTTCCACAATGTCATTTTTGACATGCAGTGACCAGAACTGCACACAATACTCAAAGTGCTGTCACACCACAGAAAACTACAGAGGCATTATGATATTCTCAGTTTTATTCCCCTTGCCTTTCCTAATAATTCCTAGCATTCTATTTGCTTTTATGGCTTCTGCTGCACACCAAGCAGAAGCCTAGATCCTTTTCCTGGGTGGTGATTCCTAATGTGGAACCTTGCATTTCAGTTGCTCTTCCCTAAATGCATCACTTGTCCACATTAAGGGCCGTATTTTAAAAGCCCTATGCATGCCGGGCCTATTTTATAAAGGCACGGCGACATACGTAAAGCCCCAGGACGCGTCTAAGTCCCGGGGCTTTACAAAAGGGGTGGTCTGGAGGCGGGGCAGGTGCACGCAACCTGCGCCTGCCCCAAGGCAGGTGCAGCAGGTAAATTTAAATTTTGGGGGGATTAGGAGAGGGCTAGGGGGAGGATAGGTTAGGGGAAGGAGTAGGAAGGTTAGTTTAGGGGGAAGGGAAGTTCCCTCACAGGCCGCTCTGATTTCGGAGGGAACAGGGGAAAGCTGTGGGCATTGGTGTGTGCAAGATGCACTAGTGTGCGCCAACCCATGATTTTATAACATGCACGTGCTTGCGCGCGCATTAGAGATGTGAATCGTGTGATCGATCGTCTTAACGATCGATTTCGGCTGGGGGGGGAGGGAATCGGATCGTCGCGGTTTTGTTTTTGTAAATATCGTGTAAATCGTAAATCAGGGGAGGGCGGGAAAACCGGCACACTAAAACATCCCTAAAACCCACCCCGACCCTTTAAAATAAATCCCCCACCCTCCCGAACCCCCCCAAAATGCCTTAAATTACCTGGGGTCCAGAGCGGGGGTCCCGGTGTGATCTTTTACTCTCGGGCCTGCGGTGCGTTGTAGAAATGGCGCCGGCGCTACCTTTGCCCTGTCATATGACAGGGCAAAGGTAGCGCCACATTTATAAAGGTAGCGACACATTTATAAATATTTTAAAAAGTAGAAGTTCAAAGCATAGGTCATGGCCTAGGCCCAAGTGTGATGCCAGGGTCACAGCCTAGGCCCGGGCCGATCCGAGATCCGAACAAAAACCCAGAACCCCCGAAAAATTACTTATCTGATCCATCGGGTATCCGAAGAATGGCCTGGCTGGGTCCCAATGCCAGGACCTCAGCCTAGGTCGGAGTCCGGGCCCAGGCCCATTGCTGAGGACCAGACCAGAGACCAGGTCCTGATGCCTGGGCCTCGGCCTCAGCCTAGGCTGGAGTCTGTACCCAGACCCAGTGATGGGCCCTGGTCTGGAGGCCAGGCCCCCACATCTGAGCTTCAGCCCATGCTCGATGCCAAGGCCTAGCCGTCAAGTCCCAACACTAAGGCAGCCTAGGCTAGAGCCCAGACCTAGGCCCAATGTTGGGGCTTGTACCGAGGCTGGGTCCCGATGCTAGGGCATTTACATAGGCCAGAGTCTGGGTCCAGGCCCAAAGCTGAGGCCCAGCCTGGAGATGGGATCCTAATGCCAGAGCCTGGACTGGAGTCCAGGACCCGACACCTGGGCCTCAACCTAGGATCAAGCCCAGACCTTAGAGGTGCTCTTCTTAGGTCATCTATCTTCTTTCATCTAATGACAACATCCAATAGGGTTGCACCAGAGTTAATTAACTCTAGCACATCCTCCCCAATGAAGGCCACTATTTTGCTGTACAGCAATGATATACAGCAAAATGGCACCCTCTTAGGAGGAGGAAGCACTGAAGTTAATTTACTCCAATGTGAGCCCAATGGACAGCATCATCAGAAGAAAGAAGAAGGAAGAAAACCTTAGAAGAGTACCTCTGAGGCCTTGGCTTGACCATAGGTTGAGACCAGTTATTAAGACTTGACCTCCAAGGCAGGCTTTGGTATTGGGCCTGGATCTGGGCCCAGTCATCAGGATCCTGCCTCCAGACTGGGTCCCGGTGTCTGATCTGGGTCCAGGTTCCAGCTTAGGCTGAGGCCCTGGCATCAGGACCTGGCCTCTGGGCCGGGAACTGGAATTGGGCCTGGTTCAGGGATGAGGCCTAGGCATCATGTCCCAGCTCTTGGACTGGGCTCCAGCACAGGGCTGGTACCCAGGTTCTGGCCTGGGTACCAGCCCTGTGCTGGTACCCAGTCCAGAACTGGGTACCAGCACAGGGCACTGACATTGGGCCTGGATTCAATCTTTAGCTGAGGCCGAGGCCCCGGTATCCAGCTTAGGGTCTAGTGTTGGGCCTAAGCTGAGGTAGTGGGACCAGGTCTCCAAACCTCAGTCTTGCTTAGAGGTTGTGGCGACCTACCACGGCCTCGACCTACACAAAGCTGAGGCATCAGCCTAGGCCTAGGCCTCACCAGCAGATCCATACTGCACCAGTTAAATGGGGGCCAGGGGGATCTACCTGCCCTAGTAATTTTTCAGGTGGGAGGGATAAATGGTGGGGTTGGAAGGTCTTGGGAGGCCCCATGTCCTTTTTCGTTCATTTTGGGGGGGTTTTGTAATGTTTTATTCATAGTTTTTGAAAAGAAAGAAACAAATCAAACAATAAACAAATCAAAATTAGTGGGGAAAAAACCTCTAGAAAACAAAACAAAAAACAAAACAAATTTTTTACACTTGCACATCCGTATTATTTACTCTTTCAAAAACTATGACTGGGGACATTCAGTGAAGTTACTAGGTGTACATTTATTTTAAATAGAAGAAAATATTTTTTTACTCAGTGCATAATTACACTCTGGAATTCATTCCTGGAGGATGTGGTGAAAGCCGTTTAAGTAATTGGGTTTTAAACAGTAACCAATGGGACAGTGCTATACCGGGGTACAAATTATATCGCAATGACAGAGAGGAGCACCCGGGAGGAGGTGTGGCGCTTTATGTCCGGGATGGCATAGAGTCCAACAGGATAAACATCCTGCATGAGACTAAATACAAAATTGAATCTTTATGGGTAGATATCCCTTGTTTATCGGGGAAGACTATAGTGATAGGGGTATACTACCGTCCACCTGGTCAAGATGGGGAGACGGACAGTGAAATGGTAAGATAAATTAGGGAAGCTAACCAAATTGGTAGTGCAGTAATAATGGGAGACTTTAATTACCCCAATATTTATTTATTTATTTATTTGTTTATTTATTTATTTAACATTTTTATATACCGGAGTTCATGTAGCAAAATTACATATCACTTCGGTTTATATTATAACAGTAACAAGCATGTAAGAATGTGAATACATTAAACAAGGGAATTAACATGGATCAACGGAACAGGGGATAAGAATAGCTGAAGAAATAGAATAAACGATTATTTACATGGAGCCAAGGCTAATCCTGGCTCAGGGTCTTAAAGCATACTGGATAAACTTGGGGTAAAGGTGCGAGGTGCATCAGTATTAATGATCAACTATAGAGATGGAAAGCTAGTCAAAGGTAGTCTCTTAGGTGGTATGAAAAGCTTGTTCAAACAGCCAAGTTTTGAGTCTCTTTTTAAAGGTGTTTGGGCATATTGACTGGGTAAATGTATCATCGGGACACGCTAAAGAGATAATGTTCCTGGATGGAATAAATGATAGCTTTATGGAGCAATTGGTTCAGGAACCGATGAGAGAGGAAGGAATTTTAGATCTAATTCTCAGTGGAGCACAGGACCTGGTGAGAGAGGTAACGGTGGTGGGGCCGCTTGGCAATAGTGATCATAATATGATCAAATTTGATTTAATGACTGGAAGAGGAACAGTGTGCAAATCCAAGGCTCTCAATTTTCAAACTTTCAAAAGGGAAACTTTGATAAAATGAGAAAATTGTTAGAAAAAAACTGAAAGGACCAACTACAAAAGTAAAAAATGTCCAAGAGGCGTGGTCATTGTTAAAAAATACCATTCTAGAAGCACAGTCGATGTATTCTACACATTAAGAAAGGTAGAAGGAAGGCAAAACGATTACCGGCATGGTTAAAAGTTTCATCAGAACTGATAAGAAAACCCCAATTCTCCAGCCAAAAATAGGCTGCAAATACTTCCCCCATTGACTTTAAAGTCAAACAAAAAAATGAATGAAACTAATAAACTAATTGGTTTTTTTCCCATGAAATTAATAAAACAAATTTGGGTCCCAGCGAAATGAAAAACAAAATGAAACAAATGTTTTCATTCTGCAAATCCCTACCCACCAGTGCTAACACTGCATGTGAATGATGGCAGGTAATAAAAAGAAGATGAAATGACAGAGACAGAGGAGCTCCCTATGGACAAAAGGTTTTTGATTCACAGGATCCAGCCTTTGACAATGATAACGTGGTAGATTCTACAGATATGGAGCTGTACCAAGTTGCATTAGATGCTGAAGCAGATTATTTACTGGAAAAACTTGAAGGGATAGTGGTAAGAAAAAAATATTTCATTGTGATTAAGCTTTTTAGGGATTGGGAGATTGCTGTTATAGAGGCTAGGGATGTCCAGAGGGACCGTATACGTTACATTTGGTATTCGTATTCATCAGGGGGCAGATACGTTGCATTCAGCAAGGGGGGCCCCCGATCCATTCATGCATTCCATTTGTATTCGTTTCCCTGCTAAAATTTAATTAACTACAACCCCCACCCTCCTGACCCTCCCTCCCCCCCCCAAGACTTGCCAAAACTCCCTGGTGGTCCAGCGGGGGTCTGGAGCCATCTACTGCTCTCACGCTGTCAGCTACCGGTATTCAAAATGGCGTCGATAGCCTTTGACCTTACTATGTCATAGGGGCTTCCGGTGCCATTGGTCTGCCCCTGTGACATAGTAAGGGCAAAGGCTCTCTGCGCCATTTTGAATACTGGCAGCCGACGGCCCGAGTGCAGGAGATCGCTCCCGGACCCCCGCTGGACCACAAGGGACTTTTGGCAAGTCTTGGGGGACCCTCCTTTCCCCCACAAGATGGCACCGGCTGTCTATTGCTCCTACCAAGTGACAGGGGCTGACCAATGGCATCGGTAGCCCCTGTGACATAGTAAGGTCAAAGGCTATCGGCACCATTTTGAATACCGGCAGCCGATGGCCCGAGTGCAGTAGATGGCTCCTGGACCCCCGCTGGACCACCAGGGAGTTGGGGGGGGGGGGCAGGAGGGTGGGTTTTTTTTTTTTTTAATTCGCTCCTTTAGACGGCCGAATAATTCGGTGAAGATTCGTGTATTCGTGGGGAATCGCAATACGTTTCGCTTCCCCACGAATACAACGAATATGGCCCTATATGTTGCGGATTGTCAATACGTTGCAAACGAATGCACACCCCAATAGAGGCCTTGTTTAAAAGAGGTATTTAGGTTCATGTTCACACGATGTTTTATAGGTAAATGAAGGATTTTCACAGTCAGGAGAATATAGGGACACACTAGTTATCAACTTGTCCTGTCTGTGCTGCTTTTGTCGAAACATCAAGGATCCACCTGATACAGAAGATAAAACAACAATAAAAAAAAGTTTAGATAGCACTTAGCAGAGAGAGAAAAACCAGGGGTTAAGAATAAGAAAGGATATATAAAATGAGAACAATGAGGTTAGCTATATAGGAATTTGTGTAATAGAAATGCATTGAAGAAAGAAAAAAAGGGGGAGGGTGGAGTCTGGAAACAAGATTTTAAAAAAAGGGGAGGGTGGAGTTAGAATAATTGGAGGAAACATGATTATGTTGCACAGGGTTTGTAAAGCTTGGGGGAGGGGGGAGTTACGTGTGTCTCTTTTAAAGAGTGCTGAGGGATGTGAGGGAGGAATTCTGGGACAGGACGTGAGCACGTGAGAACGTGAAGAGCATGGAGAAGAACGGCTATGTGAAATGGAGATCAGTTGAAACAAAAAGTTTGTTTGCATTGTAGTATGAGATAATAGGGTGAATGTGATGTTTTTTGTGGCCATAGATTGGATATAAGTTCCCCTGAGGCAAGCAGCGGGTAGACTGCCAAAACGCTGCAGCATCGGGAAGAAAGAGTGTTTTTGCGGCGGATGTGGAGATCCAGCAACACAGCAGTGAAATGTCGCTGTGAAAGATACAGCCTCAGTTTTGGTTTAGATGTCATTCGGGCATTGTGTATGGTGAATGTGAAGTAAAAGAGAGCTATTTTGAGCTGACGCCATACACGGAGGACACGGGAATTCAGCATTGCGGAACGCTGTATGAAAAGATAAGGAAAAGCTCTGTTTAAATTTCAATTGGGCACTACACATAGTGGAAGTGGTGACAAAGGCAAAGTTTGAAAGTGTATTATTTGAAATTTGAAATGAAAAAATGTGGCTGGACTATTGAGGTGCTAAGCGATGCTGCAATATAAAAGTGAAGTTGAGAAAATTGAAGAAGAGGGACATTAATGTGAATTGTGTCTTACAAGTGTGAAGTTTTGTCACAACAAAAGTGATTTAAAATATGGGATTGAAGAATGAGTTTTAAATTAGATGAATCGATTGAATGGATGTGTATGTGTGAAGAAGTGTGAGTGGAAATATAGCGGGTTTAAACAATGTATCAAAAGAGCACATGTGAACTTTTTGTAATTTTTTTTATTATGTGGTGTGATAGATTATTGTTTTAATAAATTAAAGAATTGTGGATGCCAGTTTAATTAGTTGAAGAGTAATAAGGTAACTGTCCTCCATTCTGGGGGTTTATTAGAAAATGTGTTATAAATGACCCAAGTCAAAAAAACCCCACGATTGTCTGGTGTGGAATGCCTTTGACATACAGGAAAAATTAAGGACAGTATGTACCAAGTTGTGTCTAGAAAATATTTTGAATCTTATTGTATTAGCAGCATATAAAAGAGGTGTGTTAAATCTAAATAAGGATGATTTGAATCTGGTCATTTACCTTATACAGATGGGCTGATTTTAAAAGGGTTACGTGCGTAATGTACATGCGTAACCCTTTAAAACCCCTCCTGTGCGCACCCAGCCTATTTTGCATAGGCCCGGAGATACGCGCAAGCCCTGGGACCCGCGGGGGTGGGGCCAGAACCTCCAGGCACAGCGGCCATTTGCTGCTGTGCCCGTGATCGCGGGCCGTCGGGAGGTGCATGCAACCTACGCCTGCCCAGAGGTAGGTGCAACTTCTATGTTAAAGGTAAGGGGGGTACGTAGGGCTGGGGGGTGGGTTAGATAGGGGAAGGTGGGGGGGGGGGGGCGGAAGGAAAGTTCAGTGTGGCCTCGGAGGAAATGGACGAAGGCTGCGCGGCTCGGCGCGCGCAAGGTGCACAAGTGTGCAGCTGCACGCGCATGTTATAAAATCGGGCGTAGATTTGTGCACGCCGGGTTGCGCGCACAAATTTACGCCCGCGCCTAAATCTTAAAATCCAGCCCATAGTGTGAAAAGTGCTCTAAATCTTGTAGAAAAACTAAACGATATGCTTAGACCTATAGATGAGATTTTAATGATGAAATATATAAATGCCACCATCTCTGGGAGAAAGCACCAATCACTTTTTTAAACTGTATTATAACAATAAAACAACCGATGTGTGTTATCAATGTTTGTTTTATTGTCTGTATTTTGAGAAACACATAGGGGCAGATTTTCAAACGTGCGCCCGGGCGTACATGTGCGCATGCTACCCAGCGTGCACACATGTATGCCCAATTTTATAACATGTGCACGCAGGCAAATGCATGTTATAAAATTGGGGGTCAGCGCACGCAAGGGGTTGCACAGTTGTGCACCTTGTGTGCGCCGAGCCCACGCCAAGCCGTACTGCCTTCCCCCGTTCCTTCCCAGCCACTCTGAAATCGGAACGGCCTCAAAGGGAACTTCCCTACCCCCACCCTACCTTCCCTTCCCTTCCCCTACCTCCCCCGCACTACCTCCCCAGCCCTAGGACTGAAATAAGTTGCGCACGCCGGCGAACTGCCGGCGCATGATCTCCAGTACAGTGGCTGTGCGGAGGCCTCTGGCCACACCCTCACCCCACCCCTGGACTGCCCCATCCCAACGCCACCCCAGACCGCCCCTTTTTGCAAGCCCTGGGACTTACACGCGTCCTGGGGCTTTACGCGCATTGCCGGGCCTTTTGAAAATAGGCCCGCTGCACGTAACCCTTTGAAAATCCAGCCCATATTGAACATGAAATACCGAGTGAAGAGGAAAAAAAGTGTACATTGATATTTAATGAAATTTGCCATCTGTATATAAAGGAAACATATAAAAGCAATTAATAAACAAATGTATGCATGAAATAACAACTATGTCAAGTGGGTTTTAAGTGTCTATGGAATGTTTTGGGAGACAAAGGACATCCCCCTCACAAAGCATTTATAGCAAGCAATCCTTATGGCTTTATTAAGCCTCATTGTTGATCATGCTCAGACTATAAAATGGATGATGCAGCAACCATTTCATGAACTATGGGAATGGACATTGTATTGACCTGGGGTGGGGGCAGATGTCTGGACTCAAGATCTGTGAATAGATAATCTAATCAGGGAGAAACAATATGAAGTCTTTGAGGAAAACAAAGGGTCTGGTTGATAATGACAATCCACTCAAGAAAACTAACCTCACCATGGGGGGGGGGGGGGGGGGGGGGTTGCTGTAGGCATTACAGATGTTCTACACATGACAGTTTGGGCAGCCATTTTTGTGATACAATACACAAAACATTTGAGGATTGCTGCAGTTATGCCTCTGCAGGGATTGAAGGAACACACAGGGACCATTAAATCCACTCAAGAGAACTAACTTATCCAATGAGGCGCTGGGTGTATATACAATAGATGTCCATCACATGACAGAGGGGTCAGACGGTTTTGTGATACAATACACAATACGTTTGAGGATTGTTGTGGGTTATTCTCTTGAGGGGCAGGAATAGGTGGGCCCGATATTTAATCGGAGCCCACGGGTTACCTGGGGGAGTGCAGGACAGCCGGGCGCGTCGCATGACGTCATCGGGACGCGCCGCAAAGTGCGTCGCATCCCGATGACGTCGGGGCAGGGTCCAGCCCCAGTGGGGGTGTTCCGGGGCTAGCGTCGGCAAGGAGGGGCGGCACCGATGGGAAATGCCGCCCCTCCAGGGGGCGTTCCGGTTGCCGGCGTAATCGGCCCCGATGATGCCGGAGCCCGGATCTCCGCCCCTTTGGGGCGTTCCTGTGGCCGGCGTCATCTGAAGGGGCCGGCGCGGCCCAATGACGTCGGCCGGGGTTTGAAGGGCCGGTGCCTCGAGGCAGCCGGCCATTTTTCCCTGGAGAGCCGTTTCGCCGGACTGTACGGAGAAAAACCTCGTGGACCACGAGGCCTGCCGCCCCAATCGCCAGCCGGCAGCCCAGAATGTCACAAAAAAAAAATAAAATACAATATCAGAAAACCGATCGGTGGGCCAAGCCACACCAAACAAAAAAAAAAACTCCAGCTCCATCACAGCCCCAGGACCAGGGCCCAGCACCACTCAGGCAGCGGAGCTGCCCCAGGACCAGGACCCAATACCACACAAGCAGCGGAGCTGCCCCAGCCGGAACCGGAATGAGCCGAACCCAGCACAGGACCCCTTCCGGGCCCACCCCAGGACCTTCCAGCTCCTGCACAGGCCTCGGGCCCCCCACTGCAGGCGAACCCCCCCTTGGCCAGCCCCCGGGCTCACAGGACACCCCGCTGCCGGAACAAGAAACCGTGAGTAACCCATCCCGATGCACGATGGGAAAGGGAACAAAACCACGACCCGGGGGCCGAAACATAGAAACATATATAGAAACATAGAAATGACGGCAGAAGAAGACCAAATGGCCCATCTAGTCTGCCCAGCAAGCTTCACACATATTTTCTCTCATACTTATCTGTTTCTCTTAGCTCTTGGTTCTATTTCCCTTCCACCCCCACCTTTAATGTAGAGAGCAGTGATGGAGCTGCATCCAAGTGAAATATCTAGCTTGATTCGTTAGGGGTAGTAGCCGCCGCAATAAGCAAGCTGCACCCATGCTTATTTGTTTTACCCAGACTAAGTTATTAGCCCTTATTGGTTGTTTTTCTTCTCCCCTGCCGTTGAAGCAGGGAGCTATGCTGGATATGTGTGACGTATAAGTCTTCTCCCATGCCGTTGAAGCAGAGAGCCATGCTGGATGTGCATCGAAAGTGAAGTATCAGGCACATTTGGTTTGGGGTAGTAACCGCCGTAACAAGCCAGCTACTCCCCGCTTTGTGAGTGCGAACCCTCTTTTCTTCTCCCCTGCCGTTGAAGCAGAGAGCTCTGCTGGATGTGTGAAGTATCAGTTTTTCTTCTCCCCTGCCGTTGAATCAGAGAACTTTGCTGTATATGCATTGAAAGTGAAGTATCAGGCTTATTTGATTTGGGGTAGGCTTATTTGATTTGAACAAAACAAAGATCAGGGGGAACCACCTTCAAGCCAACGGGGGGGACGGGGACCCTACCCCCAGGTGCCGGCCCCCTCCACAGCGACTATTGCGGGCCTGGTTAGCCCCCCCCCCCTCCAACCCCAGATGCGCACCACCCAGCGGTCGTCGACCCAGCTTCTGCTGCTGCCATTCCCCCCGCCCAATGGCAGTGGACCCCCACAGATGGGATGGGGGAACTGGGCCCACCAGCCCCCCGTCTTGAGCCCCCTGGCTCCCCAAGACCCCCCCATGGGCGCTCCGCAAGCCTACAACCTTCACACCGCGGCAACCCCGATGCCCGGCCAGCCAACAAGCATGACTCCTACCTTCCCGGGGTTCCCCTTTCCATGGGGCATCCCCCCGTGGATGCCAGCCTCTAACCCCATCCCAGGCATAATCCCTCCTGGGGAGCCCACCGGGCAACACGCCCAACCACAATGGACCCCTCCAGCCTACCCGTACCAGTTCTACCTGTGGGGGCTCTGGCCCGGAAAACCAGGGAACCCTCCCACCCCAGCTCCAGCAGACCAACCGACTCCGGCAGAGACTCCCTCACCCATCGTCCCACGGGATGTTCCGACCGGCACTACGAGCTTACAGACGACCCATGCGGCCACTCCACAGCAGAATACCCAGGAACCACCACCAAACTACGAGCAGGGCACTCATCCCAAGACTGGGACAGCAGTGACGTCAGCGCGGGAAGACCATTCCCAAGATGACATGGGGCCAAATGCAACGCAGGACACAAGTAGAGGTGAATCTCCTGCACAGCCTATTCAGGGACCCTTAACCACGCAAGCGAGTAAAAAGAAAAGTAAAGCTAAGCGTAGGAGGAGGTACAGCTCCAGCTCCAGCGAAAGCAGCTCCTCCACGGATACGGACAGCGCGGATGACAATATTCAGAATCCGTCGATGACACTCCAAGGAGTGGAGGCAACAACGGCTGCGGCACAGGGCATCCCGCTATGGGAAAGCGTGCCTAGAAAGTTAAGAAAGTGCATAAAGCAGAAGAAATACATAGACATCTTCCGACTCATGGAAGGGAGGAGAGGCCAGCGAGACAGGAAGAGAGCGAAGACTGGCGACCCACTCCCAGACAGCAATGAGAAAATTGCGCGCAATATCGTGAACTGGACACGCGCATATCTCTGCATGATGAGCGTTATCACAAAGGACGATCCATCGCAATGTGGACCTATGCTAACCTACGGGGACACTATACTAGGAGCATACCGGGCGTACGAGGGATGGGCCTGGTTGAATTATGATGAGCGTTTCCGTGATCGAATGGAGAAGAATACGCAGCTATCCTGGGGAAGGTCGGATGTGGACCTCTGGCTCCAGCAAATGACCAACAGAGCCAGTGACGCCGGGGGACGGAGTCGTTCAGCTGCGAGGTCATCAGCGTCTGGACTCGGCTACCCAGGAACCAGAGGTGCATCTAACAGCGCGTGTTGGAGATACAACAAGGCTTCATGCAATTTCAAAGAATGTTCCGCACCGCACCCGGCGATGAAGTGCACGAAAAAAGCGGGGAGCGGGAGTTCTCCTAAAAAGGAAAAATGAAGCCCAGCATTACCAAAAAACCGCCTCGCCAATAAGATTAGACCTAATGATGCATTGGCTCGACAAATACCCGAGGAGAGAGGAAGCATAGCAGATTTCAGCAGGTTTCCAGGAAGGGTTCAGGATCCCCTATCAAGGCAACATTGACATGCACACAGCAGGCAATGCGTCATCCACAACGCGGCACCCTGACATCGTCCGAAACAAACTCGACAAGGAGATCGAGCTGGGCAGAATTGCCGGCCCTTTCCAGATGCCCCCCTTCCAGGAGATGATGATTTACCCACTAGCGGTCGTACCAAAGAAGGAACCGGGAAAATACACTCATCCAAAACCTGTCCTTCCCAATAGGAGCATCTGTGAACGACCACATACCACGAGAGGCATGCGCAGTGCAGTATGCATCATTTGACAGTGCTATATCATTGTTACGGAGGTGTGGGAGGGAGGTCAGCAGCAATGGCAAAAACGGACATAGAATTGGCATTTCGCCTGTTGCCCGTACATCCAGACAGCTTCC
The DNA here is from genome assembly GCF_901001135.1 of Rhinatrema bivittatum. Lineage (NCBI taxonomy): Eukaryota > Metazoa > Chordata > Amphibia > Gymnophiona > Rhinatrematidae > Rhinatrema > Rhinatrema bivittatum. The sequence continues at coordinate 341,853,199 of NC_042616.1, read as the reverse complement.
CTCTACTGGGTTTCAAGTTCCAAGGTCAATTCTACTTCAACAAGTGCATGCCCATGGGGTGCTCAGTTTCATGCGCCTACTTTGAGCTGCTCAGCACATTTCTCCATTGGGTAATGGCGGAGAAAGCTGGCTTGGACAACATCATACATTACCTCGACGACTTTTTGTTCATCGGCCCGGAAGGGACAGGCGCAGCGGCTCGCTTACTAGGGACTTTCCAAGGAGTGGCGAAGGATTTCGGCGTAACTTTGGCAATGGACAAGACTGAAGGGCCAGGGACAAACTTGTGTTTTTTGGGCATTGAACTGGATTCAGAAAGAATGATATCCAGGCTTCCAGAATTTGCGGAACCTCATTGAAACCGCAATGCTGGCGAAAAAATTAACACTGTGGGAGGTACAATCCATAGTGGGCGCTTTTAACTTTGCTTGTAAGGTGATCCCAATGGGCAGAGTCTTCTTGAGGAGACTAGCGGCCGCGACTATATCCGTACGGAAACCACATCACTACATAAGGATAACAAAGGCAATCAAAGACGACTTAGCGATATGGCGCCATTTTGAGACACGATCACTTGCGTCTCAAGACGCGATCACTTTGCGTCTCAAAATGGCTTCGATCACCTTGATGAAACCGGCAAACGAGGGTGTGAGAATGCAGGGATGGCTTCTGGATTCCCTGCTGGACCACCAGGGAGTTTTGGTAATTCTTGGGGGGGTCAGGAGGGTGGGGGGTTGTCATTAATTTTAATTTTAGCCGGGACACAAATTTAACTCACCGTATTAACGCATCGGGGCGCCATACGGCCGAATGTAATGCATTTGCGCCCCGACGAATCCGAATCAGGAATGCAACGAAAACTTTTTGGCTGCACATCCCTAGAAACAGGATGCTGGGCTTGATGGACCCTTGGTCTGACCCAGTATGGCGATTTCTTATGTTCTTATGTTCTTAAAAAAGTGTGACTGTTTTTTATTATCAGACCAAGAAAATGTATCAAAACTGGATACATCATTGAGCAAAGATCAACAGCCAGTATACAGTGAGACACCTAAAGAAAAAACAAAAAGGGCACACAGCTTTTCAAAGAGCAAACCAAATGAAGGTAAGTAAACATTTTTACATTTATATGAGCAAACCTCCAAATAGTTCTCAGGGCTGATATTGCCTTGTGTTTTTACAGGTCAGACCAAGAACTGAATATGCCAACAAAATTTGAAGAACCACCTTACAAAAAACCCAAAGATAAACAACATAGTAAGTATTTTTTTTTTAAAGTTCTACAAGGAAACAACATTCTTCTTAAAATATTGTAAATGGAATAAAATGTGTGACCTCATGTTATTTTTAATTTTTAGACCGAGAAAATATTACAAAACCGGCTACATTGTTGAACACAGACCAACAGCCAGGATGTAGCAAGACCTCAAAAGAAAATATTATAAGGTCACACAGCTTTTCTGAGAGCAAATCAAATGAAGGTAAGTAAATATAGTTTTACAAGGTTACAACATTTTCCTTCAAATATTGTAAAAAGAATAAAATGTGTGACTCCCTTTGTTGTTTTTATTTTTATTTTTTAGGGGCAAATTTCCAAAAGAAAAGACAACAAGGTAATTCCAGAAAGGGAGCCACTGCACAGTGACACAGTAGAGAAAGATTATGAAAGCATGGCTTTTGATAATTGTACTGATGATGACTGTGTTTCAGAGGGATTGGTAATTAACTGTATATCAGGCCCCTCTGCACATGCAGAAAATGAACCTGTGAATTTTGTGCAATTTGTGAGAAGGCAGGGCCATGAAACAGAGAAATGTATTAGTGTGCTTTATTCAGAGGAATTTTGTTTTATTCATATAGATAGAATAACCTCATTCATAGATGCAGAAGATGTTGTGCAGCAATGCATAGAGCACGTTCTAAATGAAATAAGCAACAGAATTTCACCTGGTGATTATGTGCAAGTCCATTTACATTCGACAGATTTTCATAATTGTATCTATTCAAGAAAGTTAAATCCTCAGGATCTGGATGCTGATGATTTCTTAGACCAAGTCAGTAAATTCATGCAGTGTTATAGAGAAAAACAGATTGGAGAGTCATTCTGTATTGTTATACTTATAATAAGGAACAGGGGAGGAGGTGCATGCAGGGTTTTAAGATCTGTTCTATCCAGCCAAATCATACATAAAAAGAGAATGCATTTAATACACTTGAATAAAACAGGTAACAATCTATGCTTTACAGAGAGCCTTGCAGCCCTCATGTCACTAATAAAGTTCACAGATGCAGAGCTGTTAGACCGTGCTAAAAAATTGCATGCAGAGCTGGGGTGATCAAAGCATAAAAAGTCATGCTTGATGGTGTCTCAACATTTGAACAATGTTTAGGTGTAAAAATAAGGGGGTGTTTTAGTGCTTGTCTAAAATACTATGGGGGTCATTTTCTATCCCTATCACACGCGAAAAGTCCCTTTTTTTGCATGCGATAGCTAGATAGGGGCGGAGTCAGCACCGGAAGAGAAGGAGTTGGGACGTCGTCGGAGTGGATGCAGCAAAAACTTTGCTGGTGGCGAAAAGGTAAAACCCCTTTTACAGACCCCTTTCGCAGACCCGCCCCCGCTTTGTCCCCCTGCCCCCCGTTACTGCGGGATTCAAAGAGCTCTGTGATATTAGAAAATCCAGGCCTATGTGAGAAATATGAAACCTATGTTGTCAAGCGGCATAAATGTGAGGGCAGACAATGTAAGCTGTGCTGTGAGTCCTTGACTGCTAGTGACAAACAATTGTGTTTTATGCCCAAATATCTGAAAAAGTATACTTTTTATGATTGTGAGACTATGCAGGAAACAAGTTGGCATGTTCCCAATTACATATGTGTGATAGATTTAAGAAACAAAAGAAAATGGGAATTTAAAGGTCTCGAGAGTCTTTCTGAGTTTGTTAAGTTTTTTTGTGACAGAAAGTTCAAAAGATACACCGTCATAGCACATAATTCTAAAAGCTGTGATGGTTATTTTGTAGTTAGTGAACTGCTAGAGGACAAGATGGACGTGTGCTTATTAGCTCAGGATGCTACGCTCTTACAAATCACTATCGAAGCCCTGGGTATAAAGACTCTACATTTTCTGCCCATGAAGCTCAGCAAGCTTCCACAAGCCATGGGGTTTCAAAGCTGTAAGGGCTATTTCCCTCATTTTTTTAATACTCGGATTAATCAAAATTATGTGGGTCCTATGCCTGGTGTTGAATACTATGGAGTTGGGAATATGATGCCTGGAGAAAGAGAGGAATTTTTTAAGTGGTACAGGGACAATCAATATAACCCCTTTGATTTACAAAAGGAGCTCACTTATTATTGCCAGCAGGATGTGAACATTTTGAGGCAGTCATGTATTCTGTACAGATCTGAAATTAAGAAAATGACAGAGAGAGAGAGAGAGAGAGAGAGAGTGAGTAGGGATGTGAATCGTGTCCTCGATCGTCTTAACGATCGATTTCGGCTGGGAGGGGGAGGGAATCGTATTGTTGCCGTTTGGGGGGGTAAAATATCGTGAAAAATCGTGAAAAATCTAAAAATCGAAAAATCGCAAAACCGGCACATTAAAACCCCCTAAAACCCACCCCCGACCCTTTAAATTAAATCCCCCACCCTCCCGAACCCCCCCCAAATGACTTAAATAACCTGCGGGTCCAGCGGCGGTCCGGAACGGCAGCGGTCCGGAACGGGCTCCTGCTCCTGAATCTTGTTGTCTTCAGCCGGCGCCATTTTCCAAAATGGCGCCGAAAAATGGCGGCGGCCATAGACGAACACGATTGGACGGCAGGAGGTCCTTCCAGACCCCCGCTGGACTTTTGGCAAGTCTCGTGGGGGTCAGGAGGCCCCCCACAAGCTGGCCAAAAGTTCCTGGAGGTCCAGCGGGGGTCAGGGAGCGATTTCCCGCCGCGAATCGTTTTCGTACGGAAAATGGCGCCGGCAGGAGATCGACTGCAGGAGGTTGTTCAGCGAGGCGCCGGAACCCTCGCTGAACGACCTCCTGCAGTCGATCTCCTGCCGGCGCCATTTTCCGTACGAAAACGATTCGCGGCGGGAAATCGCTCCCTGACCCCCGCTGGACCTCCAGGAACTTTTGGCCAGCTTGTGGGGGGCCTCCTGACCCCCACAAGACTTGCCAAAAGTCCAGCGGGGGTCCGGAAGGACCTCCTGCCGTCCAATCATGTTCGTCTATGGCCGCCGCCATTTTTCGGCGCCATTTTGGAAAATGGCGCCGGCTGAAGACAACAAGATTCAGGAGCAGGAGCCCGTTCCGGACCGCTGCCGTTCCGGACCGCCGCTGGACCCGCAGGTTATTTAAGTCATTTGGGGGGGGTTCGGGAGGGTGGGGGATTTAATTTAAAGGGTCGGGGGTGGGTTTTAGGGGGTTTTAGTGTGCCGGCTCACGATTCTAACGATTTATAACGATAAATCATTAGAATCTCTATTGTATTGTGTTCCATAACGGTTTAAGACGATATTAAAATTATCGGACGATAATTTTAATCGTCCTAAAACGATTCACATCCCTAAGAGTGAGACAGTTGTAGACGAGCAGGGTGGTGAATCTAAAACTGTGAAAAATTGCATAGATCCCTTCCAGTACATAACATTTGCATCCATGTGCATGGCTATGTATAGGTTTATGTTTTAAGAACTCAAGACTGTGGCACTTGTCCCTCCAGACAACTATCACAGGCAGACAACGAGATGTTCGTCTCCCTCTATCCAGTGGCTTATGTATATGGAGCCCATAAAACAAATACAGATTACACATGTTTTAAAGGAGGGTGCAAAGCAGATCGGTCCCCATTTTTTTGAAGGTTATGCACTTGTTGATGGGGTACAAACAGCTTTTGAATGTAATGGTTGCTTTTTCCATGGTTGTCCAAGCTATTATAATGATAAAGACCAGAACCCTTTAACAGCTACATTTGGTTTTCTCAATTACAAAACACAAATCAAAGCAGATTTCCTGAAAAGATAATGGTTTAAGGTCATAAGTTTGTGGGAACAAGAATGGAAGAGAACGTTGGAAGAAAATATAAGGGGTTATGCAGACTTTCTAAAACCTACTGGAGCCATTGATACCCAGAGATGCCCTTTTTGGTGGCAGAACCAATGCTGTTTGTATGTACTATAAAACTAGGCCTGGAGAAAAAATACATTACTATGATTTTACCAGCCTAAACCTATTTGTCAAAAAAAACAAGGAATATCCAATTGGTCACACACAAATCATTTATGACAAATTTGGCCTCCTCTCAGACTATTTTGGATTTGTTAAAGCCAAACTGTACCCTCCATGAAAGCTCTTTTTCCCTGTGTTACAAATCCAAATGGGTGGAAAGCTCATGTTCCCCTTGTGTCATACATGTTCTGACAACCAGCTGGAGGAAATGTTCATCCACAAGGATGAGGAGAGAGCCCTCAAAGAGACTTGGTACACTGTGGAGTTGAATGTGGCTATTGCAAAAGGATATGTGGTTGCAAAATATGTGAAATATGGCACTTTGACAGTCTGTTTTCTGAGTACATAAAAATACATCTCTGTCAAAAACAGAAAGCCTCTGGTTACCTTCAGTGATGTATCAATGTAGAAAAACAAAACCTGTATATATATGATTTTTACAAAAAGAAGGTGTGGTTTTATGTCTACTTCAATGATGGAGGAGATAGAAGAAACTGGTAATGTTAGTGAGGGAGAATGAATCAAAATGAAATTCTTGGGTTACACATCAAACAATCTTAACTTCCAGAACTGAGTGAGTGAAGTATCTTGCTACTGATGAAATATTCTTGATTTTGCTAAGGAATTTGTTTTGCAGCTAAAACAATTTTGCTAATGTCTTTCTGAACCTTTAATGTGGAAGTCTTGATGTGAATATCCTCATTTTGTTAAATATTATAGTTATTCTTGAAACTACCTAACCATAGTTGGATTGAACTCTTTGTTCCAGGTTTTGGGTTTATCGAAGGTGGACTGTTGTAGTGGACCGTTGCTGGGCTAACCAAGTCATTCACTTGAAAGAGGGGGAGAAGGGTGGGGGTTCTGTTAAGCCACAGACAGGAAATGTCTTCCCTGTCAAATAAAGAAATTGATTTTGGGATACCCTGGGTTTGGTTCACTGTGCCATCTGCTCGACCACATTTCAAACAACTCCAGTGACCAATTGAAGGGTTTGGGCTCCCAATCACTGGACATTTTTTTTGTATTATAACATTCAAACATTTTATGGCAATATACTAATACTGTATGTATCTTTTTCTTATCATGTAAATTGTCAAACTAAACAGGTGAATTCAAGCCAAAGCAGATTGTAAGCAAATGGCTTTTGAAAATTGTTCTCCAAGTTTACAAAAAATAAAGGGAGTCAGTAATAGACCTCACCATTAGTGCCTGTGGCTCACTCCTTAATATTTCTTCTGTTAAAATGGTGTCTGCACAATAGGCCAGCTGCACACAATTTGTTTCATTGTGATGACTGGATCAAATAAGAGAAGTATAAAGAATTAGGACAACCCCAGGTAGTTGTGAATGAAGGTTCTTGGCGCTGATGCCTCTCTAGAGGTTTGTTCTAACTGAGCTGGAAGTCCCCCACCACCATAAAACAGAAGGAAACAGTCAAGCACTCATCCCCTTTCCTGTCTCCCACCCCCATTTACACACACAATGAGGATATTTTTCAAAAGGATTTATATACATAAAAGTAGCATATAGGGGCAGATTTTAAAAGGTAACGCACATAACATACATGCATAACCTCCGAAAATCTGCCCCTGCGCGCGTCGAGCCTATCTTGCATAGGCTTGGTGGCGTGCGCAAGCCGCAGGACACGCGTATGTCTCGGGGCTTCGAAAAAGGGGTGTTCCGGGGCGGGGTTGTGGGTGAGGCGCCGGTCTGGGGGCAGGGCCGAGGCCTCCACCCTTGCGGCCTTGCTGAGGGATGGCGCGCCGTCAGCCGGCTGGCGCACGCAAGTTACGCCTGCCCAGAGGCAGGCGTAACTTCAACGATAAAGGTCAGGGGGGTTTAGATAGGGCTGTGGGGCAGGTTAGGTAGGGGAAGGGAGGGGAAGGTGGGGGGGAGGCAGAAGGAAAGTTCCCTCTGAGGCCGCTCCAATTTCAGAGCGGCCTCGGAGGGAACGGAGGAAGGCTACGCGGCTCGGCGTGCGCAAGTTGCACAATTGTGTACCCCCTTGCATGTGCCGACCCTGTATTTTAGAACATGTGCAGCTGTGTGCGCATGTTATAAAATTGGATGATTTGTTCGCACCAGGATGCATGAACAAATCTATGCCGACGCATATGTCTGAAAATCTACCCCATATTGAGCAATTTTCAAAAGTTCACTTAGGCGTGTAAAATGCATTTATGCATGTAAAACCCTATTTTAGCATGTACATCCTTTTGAAAATAATCCCCAAAAATATATAAAAGGGATTCAGATACTTCAATCAATTAAAAAAAATCTTCATATCAGGGAATACTAAGGACACTGAATAATGAATTCATACCCTCCAGAGAGAAATAGGTTCATGAGATAGAGGACTGTCCACATAGTGGTTGATTTAGTTACTATTTGTTTCTCTTTTCAGAGTCAAAACGCCTGCAGCCTCAATCACGAGTAAATTCTTTCAGCACAGGGTCGGAAAACAAAGCTGTGTGAGGCTAATTAGAAACTGGTAAAGCCTGCCTGTTGCTGTTTGATAAGAGAGACCTTCATACCCAGAGTGCCAGATAATGAGTGTGAAATACTGGATAAAAACAATGTATCTTTCTGCAGTCCCATCCCCAGGATAATAATAGACTATCTTTCTTGATGTTTTGCCATCCACGCTGTTATATATCGATTTGCATTTTCATAAAGATAAAAAGGTGCTGGCACACAGAGTAAATCCTTATTTACAACTAGAATTCACATTTTTCCCAAGATATGAATAAATAAATCAACAATAATCAAATAGGTCCAAGGGGACAAAAATTATTCTTCAAAGGTCATCAATCCAAAGAATACTTAAGCTCAAAGCAATTATTATAACCTCAATGAAAAACAATTTATTTAGTATACCTATATTTATATCTGTATATATATTATAGCAAAAAAGATACCCTTTTTAAAGACTTTTTTAATTCACTAAAATATTATTTCATACATGCACCCTTTAATGTGTCTTACAATATTGACTTTATTGGTATTTTAACCAAATTGATATAATCAAAAACAAAAACAAAACTGACAACAGTGAGTTATTAACAATATTTTATTCACACTACTCATGCACACCACTCACACATTATTATCCATACATAAAACATTAACCCCAACAATTAGGATCTCGTTATCAGTACTTCACCATAGAGAATGGTTTCTAAACCAAAATATCAAGTCTGCAGTACATAAGTAAACATCTTTACACACATCTAGAACATAAGAAATTGCCATGCTGGGTCAGACCAAGGGTCCATCAAGCCCAGCATCCTGTTTCCAACAGAGGCCAAACCAGGCCACAAGAACCTGGCAAGTATCCAAACACCAAGAAGATCCCATGCTACTGATGCAATTAATAGCAGTGGCTATTCCCTAAGGAGCAGATTTTAAAAGCCCTGCATGCCGGCATGCCTATGTTGCATAGGCCACCGGCGCACGCAGAGCCCCGGGACGCGCAAAGTCCTGGGGCTTTGCTTGGGGGGGGCATGTCGGGGGCGGTGCGGCATTTGGGGGCATTCTGGGGGGTGGGGCTGTGGGCATGCCGCCAGCCTGGGGGCATTTCAGGGGCGTGGCCGAGGCCTCAGAACCAGCTCCCAGGCTGGAGAATGGCGCAACAGCAGCCCGCCGGCGCGCGCAATTTACGCCTGCCTCGGGCAGTCATAACTTTCTTAAAGGTAGGGGAAGATTTAGTTAGGGCTGGGGGTGGGTTAGGTAGGGGAAGGGAGGGGAAGGTGGGGGGGGCCGGAAAAAAAGTTCCCTCCGAGGCCGCTCTGATTTCGGAGTGGCCTCGGAGGGAACGGAGGCAGGCTGCTTGGCTCGGCGCACGCAGGTTGCACAATTGTGCACCCCCCTGCGTGCGCAAACCCTAGATTTTATAACATGCGCGTGGCAGCGCGCGCATGTTATAAAATTGGGCGTAGATTTGTTTGCACCGGGTTGCGCAAATAAATCTACGCCCGCGCATTACTTTAAAAATCTACCCCTATGTCAACTTGATTAATAGCTTTGTGAACCCAGTTGAAACATCTAGTTGTTGAGATGTTTCTGTTGGGTTCAATGTAAAAAACAGTTTTCAATAGTTTTGTGGATTTGTGTAAATAAGTTTTCAGGAAGTCCTTGACTTAAGCTGTTATGAGTTACAATGATTCAGAGTTGCAATATTTTTAAATTGACTCTCATTATCCAACTTACAACACTTCATTCAATTTTAAGACACCTGAGTGTCTCCTGACAGGCACACACTGCTGTACTGATGACCATGAGGCCTGGCACAGAGATGTCAGTAGTAAGAATACCAGAGACTTCCTCTCCTCAAAACAGTGTCAGTGCAATGGCCTGTAGGAATGCCTAGGTACATTCTTCTAAAGATAAAAAATAAGTAATGCTTCTGAGGGGGCTCTGAGTACCACCCTCCTCAGTGTTGTCTCAATTGTTGATGGCGAAAAATTAATAAAAAAACATTTAAACATAAAGGGGCGGATTTTCAGAGCCCTGCTCGCCTAAATCCGCCCAAAACCGGGCGGATTTAGGCGAGCAGGGCCCTGCGCGCCGGTGAGCCTATTTTACATAGGCCTACCGGCGCGTGCAGAGCCCCGGGACTCGCGTAAGTCCCAGGGTTCTCCGAGGGGGGCGTGTCGGGGGCGGGCCCGGTCATCGCGGCGTTTCGGGGGCGTGTCGGCAGCATTTTGGGGGCGGGTACGGGGGCGTGGCTACGGCCCGGGGTGGTCCGGGGGCGTGGCCGTGCCCTCCGTACCCGCCCCCAGGTCGCGGCCCGGCGCGCAGGAGGCCCGCTGGCGCGCGGGGATTTACTTCTCCCTCCGGGAGGCGTAAATCCCCGGAGAAAGGTAAGGGGGGGGTGTAGACAGGGCCCGGCGGGTGGGTTAGATAGAGGAAGGGAAAGGAAGATGAGGGGAGGGCGTTAGAGGATTCCCTCCAAGGCCGCTCCGATTTCGGAGCGGCCTTGGAGGGAACGGGGGTAGGCAGCGCGACTCGGCGCGCGGTGCCTATACAGAATTCATAGCCTTGCGCGCGCCGATCCAGGATTTTAGTGGATACGCGCGGCTCCGCGCGTATCTACTAAAATCCCGCGTACTTTTGTTGGCACCTGGAGCGCCAACAAAAGTACGCCAACGCGCCTTGTTTGAAAATCTACCCCAAAATATCTATGCTTTTTACAGTACTATGTTATGAAATTCCAGGTTATTTTGTGAAAATAGGGTATTGGGCTCTGGTGCTGGAATCAATCCCCCATTTATAACATTATTTTTATGGAACAATTGGTTTGGACATACAGCATTTCAACTTAAGGTATGATTTTGAGGAACCAATTGGTTCATAAGTCTGAGGACTTCCTGTATAAATAATATACGGTATCTATATATATCTATATATATCTAGAAACACTGATACATTTTAGATATGCAGAAGACTAGAAGTTCAAAACTAAATAAAGAACACATTAAAAATATCACTATTATATTTTCCGAGCTCTGTCATTATTTAATGCTGGCCTGTGAGCATGCATGGCAAGCAGTGTGCACAATGGGGTAGATTTTATAAATTTGCGCGAGGGCGTACTTTTGTTTGCGCACCAGGCGCAAACAAAAGTACGCTGGATTTTATAAGATACGCGCGTAGCCGTGCACATCTTATAAAATCTGGGGTCGGCGCGTGTTGCCTGTTCCCTCACCCTCCCCCCACCTTCCCTTCCCTTCCCCTACCTAACCCACCCCCCCGGCCCTATCTAACCCCCCTCCTCACCTTTGTTGCCAGATTTACGCCTGCTGAAAGCAGGCGTAAATCTGTGTGCACCAGCGGGCTGCTGGCGCGCCATCACCCGACCCGGGGGCTGGTCCGGAGGCATCGACCACGCCCCCGGGCCGGCACCACGCCCCCGGTCCCGCCCCGAAACGCCCCCTGACCCCGCCCCGCCCCCGGACACGCCCCCTCCCCGCCCCTTTACAAAGCCCCGGGACTTACACACGTCCCGGGACTGTGCGCGCGCCGGCGGCCTATGCAAAATAGGCACGCCAGTGTGCGAGTGCCCTGCGCACGTAAAACCGGCCGGATTTACGCGCGCAGGGCATTTAAAATCCGGCCCATACTGTACATATACTTGCATGTGCACCCTATGACTTCGGTTCCTCAGGGGCTAAAAAGAGGCTCCTGTATGGCCAGAAAAAGTTGGGGATGGAATGGTATAGCACACACCAGCTGGATGGATACACAGGCATCAGTGAGAGGGGCAATGACACAGCAGTGCGGTTGGGCTGGAGGGTTGTGTGCTAAGGTTTGGGAAGGAACAATTTCTTATTCTCTGTATATTTTGTGGGTGTCAGCTAATGGATTTTGAAATTTTGGACATTTTGGCAGTTTCAGTGAGCTATTTTATATTGTATATATAATATATCTATACACAAAATGCATTGATGCAAAATAGCTCACTGAAACTGCCAAAATGTCCAAAATTTCAAAATCCATTAGTAGTCTTAAAAGTTCATGTTCGACAGTAAAAGGTATCATGATCTCATAGAATCATTAAAATCCAAAAAAAAAAAACCTGAGCAGTGTTTCTTCTTGGATATGAAATGATGAGGATACCCTACTTAACAACTATCAGAGTCTAAATATGTTTTTATTTTTCTCTCTTTTTATTCTAAAGATACATTAATTCTATCTGGTGCTTTAACTTGAATAGGCTCTCATTTACTGAAGTTTTCCTCCCATTTTGTTTCTATGGACAAAAACATCTTAGTGAATTAAGCTCACAATGTCCAAAAATATGGTTTATTTATGTCTTTCACACTTTTACTTGCCTTATCATAAAAGATCATGCACAAAGGGCCAGATTTTAGTACCTATGCGCAGGCATAGATTTGTGTGTGCAACCTGGTGCGCACAAATCTACACCAGATTTTATAACATGTGCATGCATGTTATAAAATCCGGGGTCGGCGCGCGCAAGGAGGTGCACACTTGCGCACCTTGTGCGCACCGAGCCCTAGGGGAGCCCCGATGGCTTTCCCTGTTCCCTCTGAGGCTGCTCCAAAATCGGAGGGAACTTTCCTTCCACCCCCCCCCCCCCCCCACCTTCCCTTCCGTTCACCTCCCTAACCCGCCCCCCAGCCCTACCTAAACCCCCCCCCCTAACCTTTGTTTGGCAAGTTGCACCTGCCTTTGGGCCAGCGTGCGATCCCCCGGCCTAGAGGCCCTACAGAGGCCTCTGGCCACACCCCTGCCCCGCCCCTGACCGCCCATGCCTCACCCCTTTTTTTAAGCCCCGGGACATAGGCGTAGCCCGGGGCTTGCGCACGTCGCCGGACCTTTGCAAAATAGGCTTGGCGCGTGTAGGGCTTTTAAAATCTGCCCCAAAGTGAGGTGGAACCAGGAGCTCTCCATATACAGTAAAACATAATGTCATCATAATTACATATCAAATTGGCAAAAGAACATAAAATCATCATAGAAGATAAAAACATTCATATATATTTTACTTATGAACACAAGCCTGCCTCTTACAATCCATAAATAACATAGTACATAAACAATAAAGCACAAATGCATCTGAAAATAGATCAATATCAGGCCAATGAACACCAAGGTACATCAAATTCAAAAAAGCCTGATCTAACACCACAGATAAATATTTTATATGGCAGAATTCTAAAAAAAAATTAAAGCTATGGATCATATGCAGAATGAAACAAGCAGATCATCAGCTGTGTATGAAACATGAGATACTCCTACACAGACTGTAATTCTCATGGCAGTTTGCAATGCAGGAGAAGACTTTATTCCTAATAGAAACCTGCCTGACCGTGTCCAAGGAGACCACAAGATGGAAGTTTTCCTGGCAGCTCACTACATAGGCAATAATGTAAGGATGCAACTGGGTCTTAAGATCCTGTGCCATTTATGGCCTTAAAGACCAGGAAAACAATCTTTAATTGTGTTGAAATCTGAATAGGAAGCTGCTGCAGCTCTCTTACGGTAGAAATGGTTTAATGTACTTGCAGAAATCATCCCTGGGCAAAAAGTGAGTAGTGACATTACTAAATGCAAATGCCTTAGGACTTTGACAGGAAGTCCCACATACAAGGTGATGCAGTAGTTCAGATGTGATATTACAGCAGCATCTATTAAGAGTCTGGTCCTTTTTCAAAACCAAGGCTTAATTTTTTAAAATCAGATGCAGGTGATAAAAGCACTGTTAGAAATCTTGGAAAGATATGAACTGATAGACTGTTCTTCAAACAAGCTTCCAAGTTTCTAATTTCTGTCTTACGTTCATAGTTACTAAATCATTTCAGGGTTTAGCTTTAACCTGTTAAATCATGCCCAGCTCCAAATTGCTGAAAGAAAGGAATTAATGTTTTCCGATTCTCAGTCTACCCCAAGGGTAATGGACAGCTGAACTTCATCAGTGTTCTGGTGGATCCCAAACCCAAACTGCCTGATAAGCAACAACAAAAAAAAAAAAATCACTAGTCAGAAATATCAGTTGTCCAACCACTTTTAGATTAAAAACATCATCCTCTGAAACCCTAAGAGATGAGTAGAAGCTCCTCCTGCTAATAACTTGACCTATTGATGTTTGTTTTGTTGAAGCACTACTGAGGTGATCCAAGATGGCGACATGCAGCGAGTAGAGATGTGTTGGAGCTCTGCTGCACTTTGGACTTACCTGATTTCCTAACCCAATGCCACCAAAAAGGAAGGGAAAGATAAGGGTTTACCCTTCAATCCCTCCTTCATCACCAATTATGCAGCAAGAAATCACACGATTCCTAAACTTGACAACTACAACTCCGCGAGTTGAGGAACCCATTGTGCCAGGAGTGGAGAGAGCCGTCCTGACACCGGAGGAAACTTTGCTGAGTCCAGACCTAAGACAGCTGCTGACGCAGAGACCAGAGCTGGTGTCGCAGCACAGATCGCTGAGTGAGGGCACTGTTTCTGGGGCAGCAGAGCAGACATCGCTGACGAGTGCTGTTAATACAGCATTTTTACCAGCGGGTGTCCCAGAGGACCTGACTGGCGAGAGAAGCTCGAGACCTGGGCTGGAAGAAGGGACTCTGGGGATAAGAACAGCTGGGAATAACCTGCATATACCCCAAGAATTCCCCCCAGAATTTAAACCCCTAGTGATTCCAAGCCGCCCTAAAAACATCACAATGGTTGAGCTATGGGACTTAATGGCAGGAATGGCTAATGCGATGAACAATTTAAGTGTAAAGGTTGAGAGTTTGGCGACCCCAAATACTCAATTTTCAACTACACTACAATCAAAAATTGAAGTGGTTACTACAAAAGTTGCAGTTCTAGAAGCTAAGGAAATAGAAAACTTTAATTTCAAGGCTTCTGTGGTAAAAGATTGAAATGCCATAGCTAGGAGAGTGGAAATGCTGGAAAATGCTTCACGGCACTTGATCATTAGAATTCTGAATTTCCCCAGAATTATTGGAGAAACCCCCTTTGCCACTTTAAAAAAAATTCTTACAAGAGATTTTAGGTTTTGAAGATGGGAATTCTCCAGCCATAAATACTGCTATTTCCTTCCCAATGCAAGGACAATGATAACGACAGATTAAACTTGCAAGAAAATCTTACAGAAATTATTGAGAACTCTTCTTTTGAAATATTGGATAGAAACACTTTGTTGGTTTCATTAATCTCAACCGCAGATGTCCAAAATGTAATGAAAAATAACTTCAGAAAATTTCCTATTTCAATGAAAATATAAAGATATTTCCAGACCTATCTTCAACCACACAATATAAGCGTAGAGATTTTTTAGCACTACGACAACAAGCAATTTCCTTGGGGTTTAACTTCAAATTAAAATTTCCCTGTAAATGTGTGTTGAGGAAGGGAGAGGAAGTGAATATATTTTTCGATGCAGAACAATTTGGGGCAGATTTTCAAAGGGGTACGCGCGTAAGATACGCGCATACCCCCCGAAAACCTGCCCCAAGTTCCCCCTGCGCGCGTTGAGCCTATGTTGAATAGGCTCGGCAGCGTGTGCAAGCCCCGGGACGTGTGTAAGTCCTGGAGCTTTCCTGGGGGGCATGTCGGGGGCGTGTCACGGCGGCGCGCCATTTGGGAACGAGGCCACGGCCATGGTTCCGGCCCAGGGGTGTTTAGGGGGCGTGGCCAAGGCCTACAAAACAGCTCCCGGGCCAGGGAATGGCAGGCGTAACTTTTAAAACAAAGATAGGGGGGGGTTTAGATAGGGCTGGGGGGGTGGGTTAGGGAGGGGAAGGGAGGGGAAGGTGCAGAGGGATGGAAGGGAATGGAGGCAGGCTGCACGGCTCGGCGCGTGCAGGCTGCCGATTTTGGGCAGCCTTGCGGGCGCCAACCCCGGAATTTAAAGGATATGTGCGGCTATGCGCGTATCTATTAAAATCCGCCGTACTTTTGTTTGTGCTTGGTGCACGAACAAAAGTACGCGCGGGCGTACTTTTAAAAATCTACCCCTTTGTGTTTATGGCAAAAACCTTTAAAGGTAGATTTTAAAAGCATTGCTCATGCAAAAACGGCCCCATAAATACACATTTTAAGAAGCACAGTGGGAACACTGAGAGGAGAGGATCACCTTGCTGGTGGACGAAAAGAATAATTAAGTACTGCTTGGGGAAATTTTACAATGTAAACGTTTTGGGGAGAAGTATACTATTGGGGTATATACTTTAGTGTGTTTGTATTAAATAGCTAGGACAATTATAAGGGAAATAACTAGTATACAATATACGTCAAAGAAATAAACTAGTTAGTAATAATTGGCACCCAATTGATTCTAAATTGTAAATGTTGCTGTATAAAATATAATTGTTTATTGAAGAAAATCTTTAAAAAAAAAAAAAATTTGTAAATTTTTTGTATGAATAAATTTTTTTGAAAGGAAATAGACCTCAGCACCGGCCCAATGATTCTGTTAAATAACAGAGATACATCCTTGAAAGACGTGTTGGTACAATCACTGGCCTATGATTTATCCTTTTTTTTATTAATTTTAATTCTTAAAATTGATACTAAATATAGAGTTTTATTAAAAGAATGTTTTGCTCAATAATGAAAACATTATTTGTTGTAGCTATACTGTAAATTGGCCGATTGCCCAACCACCCAGATTTGATGTTAATTTAAACTTAGCTTCTTTTTATAACAATGATTTTTCCAATTTCCTTCCTGGATTTGATATCGATTTCAACTCTATATCACAGATTAAACTAATTGTCATAGATTTTAACTTTAAAGTGAACTTCTAATATCGCATTTAAGGCGAACTTCCAATATCACAAAAACTTCTGATTATATCAAAATTCAGTTGTACGAATTTGAACATTGGGTCAAACTGGCTCTCAATGATAATATATGGTTGTATCTCAGACACTTCTGTGAAAAAGAGTTAGATTGTATAAAACAATTCCAATCAACAATAATTCAATTGTATAGATTTAGGCGCTGGGTCAAAACTAGCTCCCAATGGTAACGTTTCTTGTCAACCACAGTTCAAAATTGTGAATTCTGATGAGCAACAATTCAGTTTTAAAGGTTGCAACACAGAGCCAAACTGGCTTGCAGTAATGAAATTTCCAAATGTTGAATAATTTTAGTATTGGTGCCACCCGATAGTGATGATAACAGGAAAACCCGTTTATGTGATGGCAAAAGCCTTTCTTGCCCCGACAGTGACTTATCTTATCGTCTTTTAGCCCACATATCTTATGGCTGTGCGGTCCACTTCATTTCCTTTACTGAAGCTGCCACAATCGCTTCAATTTCTTTATAGAAGTCGCCAATTATATTTTATACAGCAACATTTACAATTTAGAATCAATTGGGCGCCAATTATTACTAACTAGTTTATTTCTTTGATGTATTAAATAGCTAGTCAGAGGGCAGGCAAAAACCAGGAGTTTTGTCTGTTTATATTTTCTTCCCTCTTAGTCCTCTCCCACCTACCCATAGTCCATCCTTAAATATATAGGCAGATGACACATTCACACTAAAAAAAAAAAAAAAAAAATCAGCCTTTTAACTTAATGCATGGGGAATTTCTGAATTTATCAAGAGTTTAATCATTTCCTTGTAGGTCACTACCAGATATACTAATACATCATTTAAAGGACCCTAATTGTACGCATTACTATTCCCATAGCAACCTAAACTTAACTAGGAACTGAACAAATTTAAGATGAAGGCAGCAGTCCAACAGCAAGAGGAGGGCTTCCCATATTTTGCATTGAGTGACACATGTATGATTTTTTACCCACTGCTGAGAAGTTGTATGTGTGCACCCAGTGCAAAGAGCTCCTGACTCTCAGAGAGCAAGTTTGATATATGCAAGCTAGTAGGGATGTACAGCAGGGACGGA
Source organism: Rhinatrema bivittatum (assembly GCF_901001135.1). NCBI lineage: Eukaryota > Metazoa > Chordata > Amphibia > Gymnophiona > Rhinatrematidae > Rhinatrema > Rhinatrema bivittatum. The sequence continues at coordinate 341,835,581 of NC_042616.1, read as the reverse complement.
TTCATCCCATTCGGTATTCATATTCGTCGGGATCCAAATCTGTTGCATCCGTTCTCGGGGGACCCCGATCCATTCATTAGTTACATATGTATTCATTTCCCAAAAAATCCCCCATCCCAACCCTTGAAATTTAATTAACTACAACCCTCCACCCTCCTGACCCCCCCAAGATTTTCCAAAAGTCCCTGGTGGACCAGCGGGGATCCTGGAGCGATCTCCTGCACTCGGGCTGTCGGCTGCCGGTATTCAAAATGTCACGATAGCCTTTGCCCTTACTATGTCACAGGGGCCGACCAATGGCACCGGTAGCCCCTGTGACATAGTAAGGGCAAAGGCTATTGGCGCCATTTTGAATACCAGCAGCTGACGGCCAGAGTGCAAGAGATCGTTCCAGGACCCCCGCTGGACCACCAGGGACTTTTGGCAAGTCTTGGGGTGGGTCAGGAGGGTGGGGGTTTATTCGTTAGTGATACGTTGTATTTATGGGGGTTCGCAATACGTTTCGGGACCCTCACGAATACAACGAATATGGCACATACGTTGCAGATTGCCAATATGTTGCAAACAAATGCACACCTCTAAAGGCTAGAGTGGCAGAATTGGAAGAGCTGTGGCAGCCAGAGAAGTATATAGATGAGACCTTCAGGGACAGAGTAGCTAAGTCCCAGCTCCAGCCCTGGTGCTGCCTTGGAGGAGGAAGGTCTCTTGAACAGAGAGCATCAACCTGGTGCAGCAGGAAATGATCCTATAGTAAGGATCTGCTCTCCAGGTGGTGCACTGTCTTCTCACACCAAGGATGTGTCTCCCAGGGCTACTGCCCAGGAGGGAAGGGTTAGGTTGGCCATCATAGTTAGTGATTCGATTATTAGGAATATAGACAGCTGGGTGGCTGGTGAGTGCGAGGATCACCTGGTAAATTACCTACCAGCTGTGAAGGTGGCAGACCTCATACAACATCTAGATAGGATTTTAGACAGTGCTGGGGAGGAGCCAGCTGTCATAATACATGTGGGCACCAATGACATAAGAAAATATCAGAGGGAGGTTCTGGAAGCCAAATTTAGGCTCTCAGGTAGAAAGCTGAAATTCAGAACCTCCAGAGTAGCATTCTCTGAAATGCTCCCCGTTCCATGTTCAGGTCCCCAGAGGCAGGCAGCACTCCTGAGTCTCAATGCATGGATGACACAATGGTGCAAGGAAGAGTGATTCAGTTTTGTAAGGAACTGGGGAACCTTTTGGGGAAGGGGGAGTCTTTTCCAAAGGAATGGGCTCCACCTTAACAAGGATGGAACCAGGCTGCTGGCACTAGCCTCTAAAAAGGAGATAAAGCAGCTTTTAAACTAGAACAAAGGGGAAAGCTGACAGTCATTCAGCAGTGCATGGTTCAGAGAGAGGTATCTTCGAAGGTTACTATAAAGCATTGAAGTTAGGACATCCCAACAGAGGAAAGGCTGAAGAGGTTAGGGCTGTTCAGCTTGAAGAAGACACAGCTGAGGGGGGATATGATAGAGGTCTTTAAGATCATGAGAGGTCTTGAATGAGTAGATGTGACTCGGTTATTTTCACTTTTGAATAATAGAAGGACTAGGGGGCATTCCATGAAGTTAGCAAGTAGCACATTTAAGACTGATTGGAGAAAATTATTTTTCACTCAACGCACAATAAAGCTCTGGAATTTGTTGCCAGAGGATGTGGTTAGTGCAGTTAGTGTAGCTGGGTTCAAAAAAGTTTTGGATAAGTTCTTGGAGGAGAAGTCCATTAATGGCTATTAATCAATTTTACTTAGGGAATAGCCACTGCTATTAATTGCATCAGTAGCATGGGATCTTCTTAGTGTTTGGGTAATTGCCAGGTTCTTGTGGCCTGGTTTTGGCCTCTGTTGGAAACAGGATGCTGGGCTTGATGGACCCTTGGTCTGACCCAGCATGGCAATTTCTTATGTTCTTATGTAGTTGTCCCAATAGTAAGAAAAGTAGTCCAAGTGCCAATAATTAAGGATTCACTTGAGCTAAAAGAATCCAATTTATCCCTGTCAACTAAAAAGTAGAATGTTAATACAAACAAAAAACACACTTTGAAATATTTGTATGCTAATGCCAGAAGTCTAAGAAGTAAGATGGGAGAGAGAGTGTTTAGCAGTAAATGTTGACATAGACTTAATTGGCATCTTAGAGACATGATAGAAAGAGGATAACCAATGGGATAGTGCTGTACCAGGATACAAATTATATTGCAATTCCAGAGTGGAGGAGTAGCCTAGTGGTTAGAGCAGTGGACTATGAGCCAGGAGACCAGGGTTTGAGTCCTGCTGTCACTTCTTGTGATCTTCCATTGCTTCTGGTATAAACTTAGATTGTAAACCCTCTGGGGATAGGGAAATACCTACAGTACCTAACTAAAATCCACTTTGAAGCACTGAAAAAAAAAGTGCAAAGCAGATGAGTGGGTGGCACTTTACGTCCAGGATGGCATAGAGTCCAACAGGATAAAGATCCTGCAAGAGAGACTAAATGCACAATTGAATCTTTATGGGTAGAAATCCCTTGTGTGTTGGGGAAGAGTATAGCGAGGAGATGCCTGAGCATCAGCTTGGAACCAGGCCTGATGCTGGATCCCAACACCTGGGCCTCGACCGAGGCCTGGTGCTAGGACCCAGCCAGAATCTGGGCCCAGGTCTGACAATGACCCCCAGTCTGGAGGTTAGGTCCTTCTGACTAAAATGATGAGACAGACAATGACATGCTAAGAGAAATTAGGGAAGCTAACCAACAAATTAGCAATGCAGTAATAAAGGGAGATTTAAATTACCCCAATAAGTGAAAAGACAGGACATGCTAGAGAGAGAAAGTTTCTGGATGGAATAAATCAATCAAATCCATCAAACTTACTTCTACTATAAACAGAGCCTTTTCCCTTGCTGGTCCCACCTTATGGAATTCCCTACCCCCTGACTTACACACCGAGACCTCCACTCCTAAATTAAAAAAAAAACTAAAAACATGGTTGTTCCTTCAGGCTTACCCTCTACTCCCTCCCCCCTCCACGAATAATACCTGACAGCCAGTAAGTTATTTCTTAATCACTAGAAACCCCTCTCTCCCCCCCCTGTCATCTATACTCCCCTTATTGTTACCCTTATCTTTCCCACTCCCAACCTCTCTTTACCTTGTATTATAGTTTATGTATTATGTATTATACAGCGTATAATTTATGCCTAACATACCCGTTTTATTGCTCCTCCTTTCATGTTATATATAGTTTGTTTTGCTTCCTTTTTGCTATTGTTCTATGTAAGGGCCTTGCCCAATAGTTCTTAGTTGTATGTACACCGATACGATGTGCAAACGGTTATCGGTATAGAAGAAATTCGAAATAAATAAATAAATAAATAAATAAATTACAGTTTTATGGAGCAATTGGTTCAGTAACTGATGAGAGGGAGCATTTTTAGATCTAATTCTCAGTGGCGCACAAGATTTGGTGAGAGAGGTAATGGTGGTGGGGCTGCTTGGCAATAGTGATCATAATAATTTGAATTTATGACTATAAGGAGGACAGTAAGTAAATCCACAGCTCTAGCACTAAACTTTCAAAGGGAATCTCTGATAAAATTAGAAAAATAGTTTAAAAAAACCTGAAAGGTGCAGTTACAAAGGTTAAGAGTGTGCAACAGGTGTGGACATTGTTAAAAATACTATCTTAGAAGCACAGTCCAGATGTAGTCCATGCTTTAAAAAAGGTGGAAAGAAGGTCAAACAATTGCTGGCATGGCTAAGAAGTGAGGTGAAAGAGACTATTTTATCCAAAAGATCTTCATTTAAAAATTGGAAGAAGGATCCATTAAAAGAAAGTAAGATAAAGCATAAGCATTGGCAAGTTAAATGTAAGGCATTGATAAGATAGGCTAAGAGAGAATTTGTAAAAACGTTGGCCATAGAGGCAAAAACTCATAATGAAAACTTTCTAAAATATATCCAAGCAGAAAGCCTGTGGGGGAGCCAGTTGGACCGTTAGATGATCGAGGGGTTAAAGGGGCACTTAGGGAAAATAAGGCCATCGCGGAAAGATTAAACAAATTCTTTGCTTCAGTGAGTACTGCAGAGCATGCTGGGGAGATACCAGTTCCAGAGATGGTTTTCAAGGGTCGACGATTCAGATGAACTGAACCAAATCACGGTGAACCTGGAAGATGTGGTAGGCCAAACTGAAGAGTAGTAAATCACCTTGATCAGATGGTATTCACTCCGGAGCCCATACCCTGCCCCAATGCCAGGGCCCAGACCATAGGCAGGGTCCTAATGCCTGGACTTCAGCACAGGCCAGAGACTGGACCCGGTCCCAATGTCAGGGCTTGGCCAGGAGACCGGGTCTTGATGCCGGGCCTTGGCCTAGGCTAGAGCCGAGGCCTGGTAATAATGTCGTGGCATTGCTCCAGACTCAGACTTCTTGAACTGATGCTATATGCTGGAGTCATGCCTGAATTAATTAACTTTGGTGCAATGAGACCACAGAAGATGGCATCAGTTCAGGAACATAGAAGAAGAAAGAAGAGCATCCAATGGAGCTATAAGGACCTGGCCTCCAGACTGGGCCCCAGTGTTGGGCCTGTCCCCAGGCCTTGACCTAGGCCAAGACCCAGGTGTCGGGACCCAGCTTCCTGGCCAGGCCCCAGCATCAGTCCTGATTCCAAGCTGATGCTCAGGCATTGGGACCCAGGTTCCAAGATGGATCATGGCATCAGACATGGGCTCGGGCTCCAGCCTAGGCTGAGACCCACGTATTGGAATCCAGCCTCTGGGCCAAGGCCCAGGCATCAGCATCTACCCTCCAGACTGGGGGTCATTGTCAGACCTGGGCCCAGATTCTGGCCGGATCCTAGCGCCAGGCCTGGGTCGAGGCCCAGGCATTGGGGGCTGGCCGTCTGTGGCTACTGATACACGATGGATCAGATAAGTTGCTTGCATGGGTCTTGGCTGAGGCCCTGGCATTGGCCCAGGCTTAGGCCAAGATCCCTGCATTGCAATTGTCCCTAGGCTGCAGCCCCTGCTTTGGACCTTGGCTTATGCCCTATGTGAGGCCTCAGCTTTGTCCCTAGGCTGAGACCTTGGCATTGCATTAGGACCTAGGCTGTGGCCCCTTCTGTGGACCTCAGCCTATGCCCTAAGTGAGGCCCTGGCTTCGAGTCTAGGTTTATGCCTGATGGAAGTTTTAACTGAATTAAACAAATAAGATTTGTTTAATTTGGGGGGTACTCAATTCATTTTGGGGCCCATTGAATCAAACAAATTGACCCTTATTCATTGCATTTTGCAAATTCAGTTAAAATGAAGGCACATTCCTTATATCGAAAGTTTCCAGTCTTGCAAGGTCCTCCAGCATTTTTTGACAATCCGCTTGTAATTTAATAACTTAGAATAATGTTGCACCATCTGCAAATTTGATCTCTTCACTCATTGTGCCCTTTTCCAAGTCATTTATAAATATTTTAAAAAGCACTAGTCCCAGTAGAGTCCCTGGGGTACTCCACTGTTTATCCTTCTCTACTGAGAAAACTGACCATTTAGTCCTACTCTCTGTTTCCTATCTTTTAACCTGTTTGCAATCCATAATAAGACATTGCCTCCTATCCTACTATAAGATTTATGACGAGGTGAGAAAAAAGTGTAATCTTTACTGGAGGGATATTGTTCTCGTCAAACATCTTTAAGAACATATGAAGAGATCACATTTTTTGATAAATTGAAACACCCTTGATGTTTGATTGGTGTAGCTATGCCCCATGCATTTATGGAAACAATATGAACATCAAACACCATCTTGAGAAAGTTTAAGAGTTATAATAAAAATTATATACCATCAACTCCGAGTGAAAAATTGAACTATCACCTCCAAATAACATCCTGCATCTGTATCCCACTGTTTGATTTTAACATCAAAAACACCCTCCAACAATTCTCCCCAAGTGAAAACTAAAAAAACTTTTCTTTTAATAACTTGCAATTTCCCATCTTCCTCATAACACTCTCATCCCAACATACCAAAAATAGAAAAGTGCCAAAGCGATAAAATAAAGTGTCCTCTGTTTATCACAGAATTCAGGAACTCCTACATATTCAGGATGAACAAGGATGATAGAGCTATCCTCCCAAGGAAGATCCCCATGGCCCAGAAGCAAGCTCTCAATTGCTGTGCACAATTCAAAACATAACCTAAAAAATACACAGGCATAAAAACAGCTCATGTCCCACATCTCCTTCATGTAAGACCCCTCCCTCCTTATACCCCACTACCACCCCTCTATCTACCCACATTGACCCACTCCTCAACAAAAATAAAAAATGTAAATCCCCACAATAGCTACAGAGGGAACCAAATAATTTGTCCTGCATTTCAGCCTTGCCATCATTGCATCATCTACCAAAAAGAAAACAAAAAAACATCCTGGTATAGCTGTACTCACTGATGTCTTCCAAAACTATGATAAAGTCCCAGGCTTCTCTTAAAAGTTCCCAGATTACTGTCTGTGTATCTGTCATTTTGTACAAATGTATGACATTTGGTCTGCATTGCGTTCCTCTGGAGACCATTTCCGCATTAACACCCAATAATCAGGAACAAAAGATTGTCTGTTGAAACATAAATAAACCTGCAGCAGTAAAATTGGCATAGAAAATATATATTTATCCCTCCAGCAGTGTAAAAATAAACCCCATAAAGACTGCAGCCAGTGGGTTACCTTTAACCTTCCTACCCCCTATCCCTCTTACCCTCCCCCTCCTTCTGTTTTTCAAGAAAAGGGAAAAAACATCCCAATCGCAATATTTCAGACAAAAAAAGCAGTTCCTAAAAGAAAAAAGTCATAAATAAAGAGAAAAATAAAAATGAAACCAACGTAGAAGGAGACCACATGTGGGCCATTGCCATCCTGTGCCGATGGTACAGAACTCCCCAGAACCCCCAGCACTGGAGGACAACAGAAGAAAAGTAAAGTCATCAACTTATTCAAAACACATACTTTGTATGGATAGAGATGGAGCTGCATAATGACTGTATAGGGATGACCATTTGGGCCCAGTGAGTGGGCAGCTGTTTGATGTGCCCGTTCTATTTTCTGCTTTCCTCCTTTCAGAGGACTATCTAGCACTTCAGGAAACCAGTGAGAGAAAAACGCCACAGGTTCTGAGCCTTGTTCCCCCTCCAGGAGCCTTAGCAATCATATTTTTTTCCTGCGTCCCCTGTTTTCCATGTCATCAATTTTTAATTCCATATCTTTCACTTTTTTCCAGCATATCAATTTTACCATGCGTATGAGTCAGCGACATTCCCAGCTCCTCCACCCGAGCCTCCGTCATTTCAATTCTCGACATGTTTTCTTGCATGGAAGCTACTAGTGATGCCATTTTTTCAACAACCACAGCCAGCTGATTGTTAATCTTCGAGGTAAGCTTAGAAGAAAAATCTGAGGCCTGCTAATCCACCGAGTCCTCCTGGCCCAGCACCACTTGCTTTTTCTCACATTTCTTAGGCTTACCCAACTGCATAGCCCACATCGCTGGCAAGGATTTTGTAGATATTTCTTTAGACATCTCGCCAGCACAAAATAAAGTCAGTAAAACTCAGATGGTTTAGGATTATCAGCTGGAAGGCCTGGGTGCTCTCAGACCATGCATCTACTTCTCTCTAGCACATCGCATGACCAACCCTCTACTTTTAAGGAGAAACTGTTACCTTTATTAATTACTATCTCCTCAGAAGGTACTACGACATTAGTGGCAATTGGCACAAGTCAATTGTCAGCATTACGGATGAATTGGTACCACAAAAACTAGTAAAAATGAAGAAACCCAAATTCTCCCCTTGGTTCTCACAATCTTTAGTGAGAGAGAAGCAGCAGCTATCCAAATTAGAATTTCGCTGACGTAGAACATACAATGCCAATAATATGGGTTTATATAAACATTAATTGTCTGTGTACAGGCAAGCAATTGACGTTGCTAAATGAAGCTAATACAAAAATTGCATTCTAGCCTCTGTCAACAATGCTAATGAGCTGTTCCATATAGTAAAATCTTTGACGTTTATGACAACTCATTCTCACACTTATCATCAGATAATATATCAAAGCCATTATGTGAATCAATTTATTACTAGATATTTACTATAGATTTGATACAGAAGGAATTTAATTCAAAACAAGAGTCAGTAAGGTGGGTAACTAGGTAGTTATAAGTAGGTTAATTGTAGTGTTTTATGGGTAATTGACAGTCAAATATAAACTAAATCAATAAAATAAAAATACTTTAGATTAGCTTTACATCCCTACTCCCTAAGAAGTTTAAACTCAATAACAAATCATCAAAGCTATGATGCAGAGAGTAGTCCAGCAGTAAGAGGGAGGATATCTAGTCTTTTGCAATGACTGCCACATGTATGATTATCTCCCAATTGGCAAGAGGTTGTATTTGTGCACTAGGTGCAAAGGTTCCTAGCCCTCAGAAAATGAGTCTGATTTCTGGAGGCTAGAGTGGCAGACCTGGAGGAGCTAAGAGAGACAGTGAGGTATATACAAGAGACCTTCAGGGACATAGTAGAGAGGTCCCACCTCCAATCTGGCAGCCCCTGTGCTGCCTTGGAGAAGAAAGATCATCTGAGAGGAGAGCATCATCTTAGTGAGGCAGGAAGTAATCCTGTAGATAGGACTTGCCTTCAATATATGCCCCTGGTAATAGTCTTTCTATCCTGTTCCTGAGAAAATTCTTACTTTCTTGTCTAAACCCCCTAGGAAATCTCTCCTGGGAAATTCTTTCAAATACTCCTTCCCTTGTCACACACATTTTATAGCTTCCAGAAGTGTGCCAGAGAGCCATCCATGAAATTCCAGAACTGCGAGCCATTGTAAACCGGTACGATAAGACCTGGTCTTGAGCATCGGTATATTAAAAGAAAATAAATAAATCAATCAATCAATCAATCAATCAATCCATGCTTCAGATCCCACAGTCCCAGCTTTTACAGGCTCTGTATTCTTCCAGCAGGAGAAGACTAGAAGGTTCATCTGCATACTTCTCCCATCAGCCCTGCCAGAGGAATCCTGAGGACACCACGAGCTATCCACCTCCCACAGCCCTGGCTTCCACAGGCTCTGAAGTATTCCAGTAAGTGCAGAGCAACAGGCTCATCTGCATGCTTCTCCTAGCAGCTCTGACAGAGAACTCCAGAGAATACCATGGATTATCAGCTCCTAAAGCCCCAGGATCCACAGGCCCCGTTCACTTCCAGCAGGAGAGGACAGGAAAGCTCATCTGCATATTTCTCCCAGCAGTCCAGGAAGAGGACCCCAAAGGATACTGTGAGCCATCCAAACTTCAGCTCCCACAGCTCCCGCTTCTACAGGCCTTGCAGTCTTGCAGCAGGAGAGATCGCGAAGGCTCAAATGCAAACTTCTCCCAGAAGCCCTTGCAGAGGACAATGAGTGATGTGATCAAATTTGCAGATGTCACAAAATTATTCAATGCCATTAAATCACAAGAGGATTTTAACAAATTGTAAGAGGACCTTGCAAGACTGGGATAATTGGGCATACAAATGGCAAATGACATTTAATGTGGATAAGTGTAAAGTGATATATTGACAGAAGGGCAATCTAAATTATAGCTACATAATTAGGAGTCACCACTCAGGAAACAGATCTATGTGTCATTGTGGATAATATGTTGAAATCCTTTGCTCAGTGTACACAGCAGCCAAGAAAGCAAATAGAATGCAAGGAATGGAATGGAGAATTAAACAGAGAATATCATAATGTCTCTATATCGCTCTATGGTGTGACCACATCTTGAATACTATGTGCAATTCTGGTTAGTGTATCTAAATAAAATACAGCAGAATTAAAAAAGATACAGTGAAATTATAAATGGAATTGAGCAATTCCTTTAGGAGGAAAGGCTAAAGAGGTTAGTAGGGGTGTGCATTCGTTTGCGACATATTGGCAATCCGCAACATATAGGTCCATATTCATTGTATTCATGGGTTCATGAAATGTATTGTGATCCCCCATGAATAAAACATATCATACATTTTATTCTTTTGGCGCACTCGCAGTGATTGCTAAGCGGCCGTTTGAAATAGGAGAATGCCATTTGGGTGTATCCATAGCCAAAAACCAGCCCTTTCCTGTGAGTGATCAGTGACCTCACAGCCCTGTCATAGAGTGGGTCGGACAGGTTGGCAAGGAGACCAGAATGCAACGTATCACTGGTAGAATTTTGGCAATGCAGCCAATCGCGCTCTCACTCAGTGGTCGGTGAAGCATTTGCTGATGACCCAGCACTATATATACTTAAGCACGTGGCATGCCACGCACTTTCTTTGCAGGGGTGGTCTGGGGAGGTGGTCTGCAGAAGGTGGCTGCACTCAGAGCTAATCTGAGTTCTCAAATCTGTATTCAATTGCTAGCTAGGCTAGCTACTTCGATAGAAAAACATATTTGTTCTGCATTTAGCTGCATTTGGCTGCAGTGCCAGCAACTAGCCCTGGTTTTTTTTACTGCAAATATTCTTATTGATCTGAGACGGTTTCTCTCTGCCACTGAGAGAAGCTGCTAGCACTAGCAGTGGCATTTTGCTCCTTATTTTACCCCCTGGGGTTGGTTGTAAGCAGCATTTGAGTGTTGTGGGTGGGAGATATATTCAATTTCTAGCTAGTTTGACAGAATTGCTTTTGGAAAAGATATTTCATCGATTTTGTTGCTGTGCCAAACAAGGGAATTTTGTTAACTGCAGTAGTTTTTTTTTTATTGAACTCACTGTCTGTCTGTGCTCTTTTAATCAAAGAAGGCAGTGCACTGGGCATCAGCGATAGTGGGCACTGGGCAGTTTTACAGACTCACATATATTGGGACAGCAGTGCTCTGTGAAGCCAAATCCCCAGTGGGCCTCATTTGTAGTTACCACTTTGTTGTGTGCATATACATTACATTAGTGCACATCAATGCACTGTGCCTGGGGGCAGCCAGTTTTGCAGACTTACTTATAATCGTATATTGGGACAGCGGTGGTCTGTGAAGCCAAATCCCCAGCGGGCCTCTTTTGTAGTTACCACTTTGTTGTGTGCACAAACATTACATTAGTGCACATCAAGGCACTGTGTCTGTGGGTAGCCAGTTTTGCAGACTCACGTATATTGGGACTGCGGTGGTCTATGAAGCTAAATCCCCAGTGGGCCTCTTTTGTAGTTACCACTTTGTTGAATACACATACATTACATTAGTGCGCATCAAGGCACTGTGTCTGTGGGCAGCCAGTTTTGCAGACTCATGTATAATGGGACAGCAGTGCTTTGTGAAGACAAATCCCCAGTGGGCCTCTTTTGGAAATAATTCTTTTAATTAAAATCCCTAGTAGGCAGTGACATTAAATCCATAATGTCAGAGAAAGCTAGACGTGGTTGGGTGATTGGGACTGGGAGAGGAGACACCTCAAAAGGGAGTGCCAGTCCCCCATTAAAGTTAAAAAGGGACCTGTTGCAATCTAAAATCTTTGGAGGGGCAGGCAGTTCCATCAGGAAAAAAATAAAATCTAAACATGATGCATCACCACCACCTGTTTCTGACCCTGTAGTTTTGGAGGTGAGGGAAGGGGAGGCTGAGTCATGCAAGACAAAATGTCGACACCCAAAAGCAGCAATGGGACAGCAGTCTCGACTTAGCGTTGACAATGTAGTGCAGGCACTGTTTGCTTCTGATTCCGATGATGAATCATCTTGGGTGGGATTCTCATCGGAAGAAGTAATAGCTGACGAAGTTTTAGGAGGATTCATTAGTCCTGTCTTAGCCTCCACTTCAGTGCAGCAGGGGAGAGATGAAACTGATGATGATGAGGAGGAAGAGCAGTCAGCACAGGCACAGAGTGTGACTGAGGCCCCTGGCATAGCTTCTCAGGGTACACCCACTACTTCAGCGCCAGTGCCAGCATCCACCCCCAAGGCTATACAGAAGGGAGGATCACGAAAGACATCTGTGATCTGGAGCCACTTTAAAGTGACGGAGGACCTGCGTTTTGCTCGGTGTAATTACTATGGCAGAGCTGTTAGCAGAGGCAAGCAAATGGGACATCTATCTAATTTTGGCATGACACATCATATGAAGAGGCAACACCCAACAACAGTAATGCCATCTGGGGATGGTGGCAGTACCAGTCAGGGACCCCTTCCAAGCAGTGTAAAATGGTTGAAAACGAGCAGAGTCAACCCACACCCTCAGCCCCTTCTAGCAGTCAGGTGGCAGGCCAGCAACCCCCTGACATGTGGCATAAGCGACAACCCACCATGGAGGAAATGGGGTGGAGTGTGGTAACACTATATCGGGGTAGGAGGCAGGCAGGCTCAAAAGTTATAACCAGGATCATTGGGGAAATGATTGCCCTTGATGACCAGCCCTTGCAGATAGTGGAGAATGTGGATTTCAAGCATTTTCTGAAGGTCATACTTCCAAATTACAAAGTCCCCTCCAGAACCTCATTTAGCAGAAAGGTCATCCCCAGCCTGTAGAAGCAGTGTTGCAGTCGCATCCAAGCACTGCTAGCTAAGGCAAAGGGGAGTGTGCATTTCACCTGCGATATCTGGACCACCATGAATGCTGCACACTCTTACCTCTCCCTGACAGCACACTGGTGGGACCTGGCTGAGAAAGGGGCAGGCAGCAGCTCTATTAGTGAACAAGTATCAGGGTGGAGGAGGGCTTTACTGCACACCCACCTGACAGACCAGGCCCATACCACAGCCAATATTCTAGCATGCATCAAACAGATGGAGGGCTGGCAACTACACCAGCGAGACAGGAATCCTCAGGCAGGGTTGTTTGTCACAGACAATGGTGCAAACATGGTTAAGGCAATAACTGACGGGAGCTTTCAGAACATCCGATGTTTTGCTCACACTCTGCATCTGGTAGTGAAGACAGCTCTGGGGTTGAAGTCCAATCACCAAGAGAATGAATACCTGCATACGTTAATACAGAAGTGCAGGAACATAGCAGTGCACTTCCACAGAAGTGTGAAGGCGGGGCAGGTTCTCCGACAAAATCACACTGATTTGGACATGCCTCACAAGCGTCTCATTCAAGACATTGGCACCCGGTGGAATTCCACCTATATGATGCTGCAGAGGTTAGTAGAGCTGCAGACACCCCTTCATGAACTTTCTGGTTCAATGGACATAGGGGTGCAGAATCCCCTAGGGCATCATGATTGGTTAGTCATGAGTCAACTGGTAAAAATCCTGCAGCCCTTCAAGGTTTTCATGGAGGAGCTGAGTTCCAGAAGAGCCACCTTGGCTGATATCATCCCTATAGTTAATTTCCTGGATGAAAATTTGGAGGCCTTTAAACAGGAAGAGGGAATGACAGCTGAGGTGCTGCATTGTCTGGATGTTTTGCAGCACCAGGTGCAAGAGAGATTAAGGCCTTTAACAGAAGACCACACATACATGCTCACCACAGTCTGTGATCCCCATGTGAAAGGGAAACTCGCCCTTCAATATGATTGTCTCCTATTGGTGAAGGACCTGCTGTTAGCAAAAGTCCGTGAACAGGAGCACCATAAGCAGAGACAGATTAGGCGTGAAGCAGAGGAGGAAACAGCGGGCACTTCAGAGAGTTGTGCTGGCCCAAGCAGGAGCAGCACTCTGTCAGCGACAGCTAGTACCTCCTCCTCCTCCAGTACGCCAAAGGCATGTTGCCCATAAAGATTCCTCTTTTGTGCAATGGGCTAGAGAGAAAGCAGCTGGCATGAGTGACCCTGAGGCCACCCAAGCAAAGGAGACACCAGCTGTTGTTGGTTAGACTGCGGAGTTAGCAATCTGTTGTTGGTTGGTCTGTGGAGTTAGCAATCTGTTGTAGGAGCTGCTAGGAATTAGCAGTCTGTTAGGGTTTGCTCCTCCCAAGGGGAGGAGTTAACAATCCTGATGAGCTTTGCTCCCCCAGAGGGGAGGAGCTAGCAATCTGTTAGCGACTCTGCTAGGGTTAGCAATCTGTTAGCAAATTGTTACGAAGTTGCTCCCCAGAGGGGAGAGGTCAGCAACCATATAAGATCTGTTCTTCCAGAGAGGAAGAGTTAGTATCTGTTATGGATCTCCGCACAGAGTGGCAACATGATATACGAGAGATCCCCAGAAGGGAGGTGTTGGCCATACTGTATGGTTCCTGCAAGAAGTAGCAATTGGTTATGATACAGTTCCTGAGGAAGGAGATGTTAGCAACAGTTGAGGATTAGACTGCAAGGTAGCAGTTTGATGTACTCAGCTGCTGAAGTGTGAGAGATGAGCACTCTAATGTAGAATGGTGAATCCTTGGACAGATGGCAGATGACAGCGCCCTCAGGAGGATATCATGAGAGGGACCACCGACTAGGCTGGAGTATGGAGACAGACACATACAGTTCTTTATTAGACAGGTAGTAGAACCACCAGAGGTGGCAGTAGTGAGCTGATGTGCCCAGCAGGGCTGAAGTCCTTCAGATCCTGGAACTGCTATCTCCGGGTTTGCTGAGCTGTAGAGAGAGACTCATAGTGAGTAGACAGGGTATGCTAGATACATAACCAGAAGTAGATGATACACTCACATAGATTAATAAGAAGGCTCAGTAGCTGGAGAGAATTAGGCCCTCGAGGAGCGAGTACCTGGTTCCAGGGACAGCTCTGAGAGAGCGATGGTAACTCACAGTTATCTATCTCTATAATGGTTTCTAGGCAATAGAGATTAGAGATGTGAATCGTTTTTGAACGATTAAAATTATCGTCAGATAATTTTAAAATCGTCCAAAATCGTTAGAGTGCACGATACAATACAAATGCCCCCGATTTATCGTCAGGGGCATTTGTATTGTATCGTTAAATAGGGCGCGGGAAAACCGGCACACCAAAAAAACCCTAAAACCCACCCCGAACCTTTAGAACAAATCCCCCACCCTCCCGAAACCCCCCCCCCAAATGTTTTAAATTACCTGGGGTCCAGTGGGGGGGTCCCGACGCGATCTCCCTCTCTCTGGCCACGACTGCGTTGAGAGAAATGGCGCCAGTGGCCCTTTGCCCTTATCATGTGACAGGGCAAAGGTAGCGCCGGTGCCATTTTGGTTCCTGGTTCCCAACGTCACGCGTGCAGGAGATCGCCCCCGGACCCCCGCTGGACCCCCAGGGACTTTTGGCCAGCTTGGGGGGGCCTCCTAACCCCCACAAGACTTGCCAAAAGTCCAGCAGGGGTCCGGGAGCGACCTCCTGCGCACGGGCCGTATTGCCAATCTTCAAAATGGTGCCGGCGCTACCTTTGCCCTCACTATGTCATACGGGCGACGGTCAGGAGGCCCCTCCCAAGCTGGCCAAAAGTCCCTGGGGGTCCAGCGGGGGTCCGGTGCGATCTCCTGCACGCGTGACGTCGGGAACCAGGAACCAAAATGGCGCCGGTGCTACCTTTGTCCTGTCACATGATAAGGGCAAAGGGCCACCGGCGCCATTTCTCTCAACGCAGTCGTGGCCAGAGAGAGGGAGATCGCGTCAGGACCCCCCCACTGGACCCCAGGTAATTTAAAACATTTTTGGGGGGTTCGGGAGGGTGGGGGATTTGTTCTAAAGGTTCGGGCTGGGTTTTAGGGTTTTTTTGGTGTGCCGGTTTTCCCGCGCTCCCCCGATTTTTAACGATTTAAAAAAAAAAAAAAAAAACGACGATAAGATTTCCCTCCCCCCCCCCCCCCCCCCAGCCAAAATCGATCGTTAAGACGATTGATCACACGATTCACACCCCTAATAGAGATTAGTTAGTATATTCAGGAACAGGAGCCTTTAGGCGAGTACTGGTTCCTATATGCAAACTGAAATAAGAACAATATCTGTATATGAAATAGCTTCTGAAATAGAAGAGAGTCTTTGGAGGGTTTTAGGAACATGGGCCCTCGAGGAGCGAGTACCGGTTCCTATATGCAACTGGAATAGAAACTCACATACTAGAAATCCATACATAGCTACCCTACAAACCCCCTCACCAAAACTTTTCAAATACGCATCCACCAAAGCTCGTGCCATATCCCTAGCTGGCCCTATGCTATGGAATTCCATGCCTACTGATTTACGTCTTGAATGTCCCCAAAGACCTTTAAGCAAAAGCTCAAGACATGGCTCTTCACTAAAGCCTACACGTGACCTTCACGTGTTCCTTCTCAGCCCTATTTACCCTCCCCTCTTTATTTCCTCAATCTTTTATCCTTTAAGTTAAGACACTGAAGATGTCACCCCCCTCCCCGACCCCTCACTCCTACCTCCATCCTACAGCAGTCAACTCCAGATTCATTCTTACCTCTTTCATCCCTAGCACCTTTTTTGCTATTTTATAAAACTGAAGAATTTGCTGTATTTAACAGCCTTACATGTATATAATCCTTTCCTCCTTTACATTTTTCTCTTTCTTCCCCTATTTAAACTTATACCCCTTCACTCCATTTCCCCTCCTACAGTTCTCCCTTGATACTATAATAAATTGTACTATTACAACTAATCCATATAATATTATCTTTATATATCTATATATATCTTTATAACCTGTTTTTTGTTAATGCATTTAACTGTTTTAATGTATAGTTTCTCAGTTGTTTTCATACTGTTTTATGTACAACGCATTTGCGGATGTTTCGTTCTCTGTACACCGACGTGATATCTCTGATGAGCGGCGGTATATAAAAACCAATAAATAAATAAATAAATAAATAAATAAATAAATGTTCACATCTGCGATCGCTTCCAGGCAATAGGGAGTCTTCTGAGCGTTCAGGGACATAGGCCCTCGAGGAGCGAGTACCGGATCCCATCTTAGCAATCTGAAAACAAGAAGAGAGAGCAGGGCCCCTGAGGAGCGGGTACCCCTGGTAAGTTCGAGGAGGCAGAGCAGCGGAGAATGAAGCAGGTGGAGATGATCCCCGCAATCAATCCCTTGCTAACTCGATTCATAAGCGGTAAGCAAAGACCTTTTATGTTGGAAGCCCCCAAGGTTCGCGCCCTTGCTGGTACAAACTTCGGAGCACGCGCGCACGCCCTACGTCATCAAGAACATGGCAGATCTGCAGCATCAGGCCAGCCCGGGGACTCCGGGAAGAAATGGTGAGGAGAAGCCGCGGCAGCAACTGTCCATCAGACCCGAAGGGAGTCACCTCAGAGGTAGAGAGGGTGTAGCGAGGGCAAGAGCAGGCATGAGCGCAACACCAGCACAACTGTCAGTGACACGGTATCTCTCAGAAACCACAGAGGACAAGCAGACAGATCCGCTGGATTATTGGGCACACAAGTCCACTTTCTGGCCACACCTAGCCAAAGTGGCTCAGCGATATCTGTCATGTCCACCAACCAGTGTGCCCAGTGAACGTGTATTTTCAATGACAGGGGATATCATGAGCCCTCACCACTCAAGGCTAGAACCAGAGTTGATGAAAATGCTAGTGTTTTTGAAACTAAACCTGCCTTTGCTTGAGTTTCCAAATTTTCCCTGTGAATGGCAAGATGAATAAAAGCAATTGAAAGCCTTGCAGCAGCTCCAACTGTCTCCTATGCTCCAGATAATATAAGCACTGCAGCACATGTAACTGACCTGAAATGCTGTGCCTGTCCTTCTACCATGCAGGCCATATGTCCCTACAAGGGACTGACCTGAAACACTGTGCCTGTCCGTCCACTGTCCAGGCCGTACGTCCCTACAAGGGCCTGACTTCTAACACTGAGCCTGTCCATCCAGGCTTTACGTTTCTACGAGGGCTTGACCTCGAATTTTGTGCCTGTCTGTCCAGGTCTTATGTCCCTAAAAGTTTTTGACCTCTAATGCTGTGCCTGTCCATCCAGGCCTTATGTCCCTAAAAGTGTTTGACCTCTAATGCTGTGCCTGTCCATCCAGGCTTTACATCTCTATGAGGGTTTGACCTCTAATGCTGTGTCTGTCCATCCAGGCCTTATGTCCCTAAAAGTGGTTGACCTCTAATGCTGTGCCTGTCATCCAGGATTTACGTCTCTATGAGGGCTTCACCTCTAATGCTGTGCCTGTCTGTCTAGGCCTTATGTCCCTCAAGGGCTTGACTTGTAATGCTGTGCCTGTCCATCCACATTTGGAATGTAAGAACATAAAAGGCTGACTTCAGTTCTTGCTTCACAATTGGCAGTCTCTGTTGCTCTAAAAGCATCCTCTGTTGAATTATCTTTCAGAAATGAAAATGACATGTTCTTCTGGCAGTCAACCAGTTCAGGAAGACGTGACAGATCAAACCACAACATACCTGCACAAAGGAAATCCTCGAATGCTGTGCCTGTCCATCCAGGCCTTATGTCCCTACAAGGGCTTGACCTCTATCCTCGAATGCTGTGCCTCATGTTCATCCAGACCTTACGTCCCTACAAGGGCTTGACCTATATTCTCGAATGCTGTGCTTGCCTGTTTGTCCAGGCCTTATGTCCCTACAAGGGCTTGACCTCTAATGCTGTGCCTGTCCTGCCAGGCTTTACATCCCTATGAGTGCTTAACTTCTAATGCTGTGCCTGTCCATCCAGGACCTATTTCCCTACGAGTGCTTGACCTCTATCCTTGAATGCTGTGCCTGTCTGTCCAGGCCTTATATCCCTAAAAGGGCTTGACCTCTTTCCTCGAATGTTGTGTCTGTCCATCCAGGCCTTTTGTCTCTATGAGGGCTTGACCTCTAATCCTGTGCCTGTCTGTCCAGGATTTATATCTCTATGAGGGTTTGACCTTGAATGCTGTGCCTGTCCGTCCAGGCCTTATGTCCCTAAAAGGGCTTGAACTCTATCCTAGAATGATGTGCCTGTCCATCCAGGGTGCATGTCCCTATAAGGGCTTGAACTCTATCCTCGAATGCTGTGCCTGTCCACCCAGGCCTTATGTCTCTATGAGGGCTTGACCTCTAATGCTGTGCCTGTCTGTCCAGGTTTTATGTCTCTAAAAGGGTTTGACCTCGAATGCTGTGCCTGCCTGTCCAGGCCTTATGTCCCTACAAGAGCTCAACCTCTATCCTCAAATGCTATGCATGTCCATCCAGGATTTACATCTCTATGAGGGCTTGAACTCTAATGCTGTGCCTGTCCGTCCAGGATTTACATCTCTACGAGGGTTTGACCTCAAATGCTGTGCCTGTCCGTCCAGGTTTTACGTTTCTACAAGTGTTTGACCTCAAATGCTGTGCCTGTCTGTCCAGGCCTTGTCTATCCTCGAATGCTATGCCTATCCATCCAGGCTTTACATCTCTATGAGGGCTTGACCTCTAATGCTGTGCCTGTCTGTCCAGGATTTATGTCTCTACAAGAGTTTGACCTCAAATGCTGTGCCTGTCCATCCAGGATTTACATCTCTACAAGGTTTTGACTTCGAATGCTGTGCCTGTCCATCCAGGCTTTATGTGCCTACAAGGGCTTGACCTCTATCCTTGATTGCTGTGCCTGTCCATCCAGGCTTTACATCTCTACTCTCAATGCTGCTTTGTGACTCTGTTAAAGCACTCTTGCCACTTCTGGTACCCCTTTTCTCCTTTACAGTGCCTTAGGCTATTTATGCCACTTTGGTGCCACTTTGCCACAGTCTAAGTACCTTGGAGCTCTTTTCTTGTTCTGATGATTGTTCCTCAGAAGTTTCATCATAATTGATAAGAAAACCACAATTCTGCAGCCAAAAATAGGCTGCAAATACTTCCCCCATTGACATTAATGGGAATCGGAAAACGAATAAAACTTATCAACGGATTGGGGTTCCCATTCAACGAATGCAGCGCATTTGGGTCCCGACGAATACGAATACCGAATCAGACGAATCTGTCCCTTCTGCACATCCCTAGAGTTTAGTGTTCTTTAGCTCTCTTTAGCTTAGAGAAGGGATGGCTGAGGGAAGATATGATAGAGGTCTATAAAATAATGAGTGGAGTGGAATAAGTAAATGCAAATTGGTTGTTTACTCTTTCATTTGGACTTTCACTCTGAGCTTCCAATGCATTTTATTGGCACTCACATCTAAAGTTGAAAGAGAATGGTTGCTTCCCCAAGGCAACAACTAAAGAGTCACCCTTCCATCTTCGGCCTTTGAAGATTTAGTCCTCCACGCCCCCTCCCCCCCCCCTTCCCGGAATAAGAACTTTCTCCTAGGGCACGAAATTATGTTAAAGTGGGAGAAAACTGAAAATTGGTCCTGGCACCCTCGTGTGCCCCTACCCTTCTGGCTCCTAATCCAAAAAGGGGGTTATGGCTTGGATTGTAAACACCCTGCATGCATAAACTCCGGGCTTTACACGCGTGGCTCTGTCTTGCTCATAATGAGCCAATTTTTGAAGGGGCCCGGGCTCACATGTAAAGTCCGGTATGTGCATAAGTGCTAGGCTTCTTTGAAGGGGCAGGCCGTGGAGTGTGTTCTGGGCAGGGAGGGACAGTGTCATTGTTCGCTGTCCTGAAGACCTGGCTGCCAGCGCACACAAGGTGGCTGCCGGCGCACACAAGGTGAACCGGTAGATGTAGTGTATTTGGATTTTCAGAAGGCGTTTGGCAAAGTCCTTCATGAGAGGCTTCTACGAAAACTAAAAAGTCATGGGATAGGAAGAGATGTCCTTTCGTGGATTACAAACTGGTTAAAAGACAGGAAACAGAGAGTAGGATTAAATGGTCAATTTTCTCAGTGGAAAAGGGTAAACAGTGGAGTGCCTCAGGGATCTGTACTTGGACCGGTGCTTTTCAATATATATATAAATGATCTGGAAAGGAATATGACGAGTGAGGTTATCAAATTTGCGGATGATACAAAATTATTCAGAGTAGTTAAATCACAAGCAGACTGTGATACATTACAGAAGGACCTTGCAAGACTGGAAGACTGGGAATCCAAATGGCAGAAGAAATTTAATGTGGACAAGTGCAAGGTGTTGCAGATAGGGAAAAATAATCCTTGCTGTAGTTACACGATGTTAGGTTCCATATTAGGAGCTACCACCCAGGAAAAAGATCTAGGCATCATAGTGGATAATACTTTAAAATCATCGGCTCAGTGTGCTGCAGCAGTCAAAAAAGCAAATAGAATGTTGGGAATTATTAGGAAGGGAATGGTTAATAGAATGGAAAATGTCATAATGCCTCTGTATCGCTCCATGGTGAGACCACACCTTGAATACTGTGTACAATTCTGGTCACCGCATCTCAAAAAAGATATAGTTGCGATGGAGAAGGTACAGAGAAGGGCAACCAAAATTATAAAGGGGATGGAACAGCTCCCCTATGAAGAAAGGCTGAAGAGGTTGGGGCTGTTCAGCTTGGAGAAGAGACGGCTGAGGGGGGATATGATAGAGGTCTTTAAGATCATGGGAGGTCTTGAACGAGTAGATGTGACTCGGTTATTTACACTTTCGAATAATAGAAGGACTAGGGGGCATTCCATGAAGTTAGCAAATAGCACATTTAAGACTAATCGGAGAAAATTATTTTTCACTCAATGCACAATAAAGCTCTGGAATTTGTTGCCAGAGGATGTGGTTAGTGCAGTTAGTGTAGTTGGGTTCAAAAAATGTTTGGATAAGTTCTTGGAGGAGAAGTCCATTAATGGCTATTAATTATACTTAGGGAATAGCCAGTGCTATTAATTATATTAGTAGCATGGGTTCTTCTTAGTGTTTGGGTAATTGCCAGGTTCTTGTGGCCTGGTTTTGGCCTCTGTTGGAAACAGGATGCAGGGCTTGATGGACCCTTCGTCTGACCCAGCATGGCAATTTCTTATGTTCTTATGTTCTTAACGTACTTCAGCTCAGTAGCTGAAGTAAGTTGTGAAATGAAGGGAAAAAAAAGAAAAAAGTAGGTTTTAGGGGTGGGAAGAAGAGAGGCAGGAGAAGGGAGGTTAGGTAAGGGGGTAGGGAAGTTCCCTCCCTGTCAGCTCCTTAATTGGAGTGAACTAGGAGGGAACTGGGGAAGGCAGGAATGCGCCACACATATGTATGCGATTATAAAATCTGGCGTGCATGTGGTAGAAAATCGGTGCATCCATGTGTGCGTACGCACAAAGTGGAAAATCTACCGCTATATGTGCAATTTTTATCACCACATCTCAAAAAGATATTGCTGAATTAGAAAAGATATAGAGAAGAATGACCACTTGTTCTCACATTTCGTCTTGGATCCCTCTTAGCTCTGGTGTATCCCAAGACTCTACACTCTCAGCTGCTCTGTTTAATGGTGCCAAGGCGTCTCAACTCTGTGAGACGAGTTGAGACGCCTTGGCGCCATTTTTGAAAGTGATTGGTGAGACATGGTTTGTCCGGGATACTGAAGAATATTGGCCGTTTCAAGTAATAAAACATCGCGAAATAATCCCCTGAGGAAGATTGTTTTTACAATCGAAACGTGATTCATGTCGGGAACAATTTGACTTGTATTTCACGATGAATTGGCTAAGTATTCCTCTTTATAAGATTTATGGTTGGATTATTTTTTAACCGTTAGTGAAAAGTGAGTAATATGATTTTTTCACATGGGTATACCTTCTTTTGGGGTGGTTTAATTGAGGTGAGACTGGTGGTAAAATAATTTTTTTGAATAAAGTTTTGAACTGAGATGTGCAATATGACAATAAATGATTAAAGATATTACATTCTGCTTTACAAGCTGATTAAAGCTTGCAGCCCATTGCAAGGCGAGAGGCTGCAGATGTAAATTTCAAAGCAAAAAACTTTTTATGATATTGTCATTTGCCATTGAGTGGGTTTGAGATTTGGATATTGGACTTTGATCCTTTTCCCTCTCTTTGTCATTTTTTGATTATATTAGAGAGGTGTTCTGCCTTTTTGATTGTTGATTATAGCTCTACATTGATGACATTCAGTTTTTCTTTCCTCTTAAAGATTCTTGGTCTATGAGAGAAAATTTTCTCTTCTCCTGTCTTTCATCAATTCAGGATTGCCTGAATTACTCTTAATATTATAATATTATGAAATCTGAAATTATTGTGTTATCTTGCTTTCCAATTGCTAATATTCCAATATTCAATAATCAAACCATCGCTCTCTCCCAAAATGTTTGTAATCTCGGTGTTGTCATTGACCCTGCTCTTTCTAAGTAAGACCATATTAAAACTGTCATCCAATCCTCTTTTCACAAGTTGTGTCTATTATGACACCTGAAATCTTTCCTAGAACCATATCTGTTGTGAACAACATGACTGTGAGCCCCTCATACCATGGCACAATTGACTCAATCTTATGGGCCGGGTTTTAAGGTTTGCGCCGACAGTGGGTGAGCAAGTCTTGGCATGTGTCAGGCTATGACAGAGTCCAAGAGTTTATATGGTGACAAGACTAAGGCTGGAGACTTGGCAGAGGTAAAGCTGATGGCTTGCACAGTGCAAGGCAGAAGACTAAAGCAGAGCAGAAGACTGAAACAGGTTGAAGACTGAAGACTTGGATTATGGCTGAAGACTTGGAGCAAGAATGAAGACTAAGCAGGCAAAAGGCTTGAGCAAGACTTGAAGACTGGAACCAGGACAAGGCAAGAACCAAGCGACCTTGCTGAGTTAAAACAGATGCTTCTGAAGAGCCCTTTTGTAGGGTAGCAGGTAGTGATGCCATTCAAGAGACCTGCGGGCTTTTCATGCCAAGGGCTGTTTAAAAGAAATGCCATTGGGGGGCGCTCACGTGCAGCGACCAAGATGGCCGCTTGATTCCACAGCTCCGAATGATCTCCTATCTAAGTGGGAGCACTGAGAGGAGAGGATCACCTTGCTGGTGGCTGAAAGGAATCAGTAAGTTTTTGTTTGGGGCAAAGTAAGTTTTTGCTTGAGGCAAAGTTAACTATTTAGGAATATTATTTAGTGTGTGTGTTTGTGCTTTTAATAGTCAGTAAGGCAGTGAATAAACAAATTAGACTGTTTTATTTTTAAATAGTCAGTCAATAAGGCAGCTAGTAAGCAGTAGGTAGTATGTTTATTTTTAAAAGTCTATAAGCCAGCTAGTAAGCAGAACTGAGTGTTTGTATTTAAAAAAAAAACACACACACACACACAAACCCCCCCAAAAAGTAGCCAGAAGCTAGAAATAAGCTAGGAGCAGTGTATACCTAAGTAAAAAGGTTGAAAAGTTCAGCTCAGTTACTCACCTTGGAAAGGTGTTGAGGTACTGTGATTTGGTGCCTCAGGGATCTGTACTGGGATTTGGTCGGGACTTGGTCGGGACCTCCGACTTAATATCGCCATGATATTAAGTCGGAGGGTGCACAGAAAAGCAGTTTTTACTGCTTCTCTGTGCACTTTCCTGGTGCCCGAAGAAATTAGCGCCTACCTTTGGGTAGGCGCTAATTTCTGAAAGTAAAATGTGTGGCTTGGCTGCACATTTTACTTACTGAATTGTGCGGGCATACCTAATAGGGCCCTCAACATGCATCTGGGTGCTATTAGGTTCGGCGGGTTGGACCCGCGTTTTCCGCCCCTTACTGAATAATGGGTAAAGGAAAACGCACGTCAATGACAGGTTAACAGTGCGCTCCATCAGAGCACACTGTACTGTATCGGCCTGAACGTCTTTTCTATCCACTGCCTCCTCCCAAATTGTCCCTGTTGCCTGTTTTCCTCCTCCTTAGATTCATTGAAGTAAATCCCCTACTGCCATCTCTCTCCCAGTGTTCCCAGATCCCCAGGATCTCACCTACTCACATGAACTTTAGTTCTGGCACATTTTTCTGCCAGTACCAGGACCCAGGATGGAAGGCAACAGGGCAAGAGGAAACAGATGCAGCAAGTGGTAGACAGACAAGCCTCAGGAAACATCCCTCTCTCTCTCCAGCTACTGACAGAGGACCCACACCACCAATAGATTGGATCCCTTCCTTTCCAAGATATAGTCTGGTTTCTGCAGTGGGCCACACCAGCTGACTTTCTTCTGAACCCTTATTTTGAACTGGTAACCACTATTTTTTTTTTCAGTTCAGTACCAGTTTATGTTCAAGAGAGATGTTCCAATATTGGTTCAGGTTCAGTTCAAGTTTATGAAAAAATAAAAATAACATTTCACAATTCCATTTGTGGGTTTGAGTTGACCCATTGCTTACACAGAAATTTGAAATTTACAGAATTTGCATTTGTTTTTTCATACGTGCAGTTTTCTTATGTCCCTGGTCACAGCCAGTTCAGACCATAAATGTCATATTATTCATATTTTTGCATTAAATTAAACTATGCTTCATAAAATTTAAATATAAAATTAGTTGAAAGAAAACCAACAAAGCAGTTGGGGAGACATGATTTTTTTTTATGAGGCTATAAGAATGTTTAATGATGCAAACTTTCTGTACTTCTCTGGAACCTTCCACAGGCAACACATATAATATAAATTTATGATAATTATCTTTCCTATTAGAACACTGGATTTCTTTAAATGTTTAAAGTTACATTTATTTTAGAATGTTTTTCTTTAGTTAAGATGGTGATGTCTTACAGAATATGAATCTGTTTTTTTTATGGTTTTCAGTGCTTTACAATAATCATTGGGAATATCTATTATATAGCTTCTGCATTCTTGGACATATCATAACATTGCCAGAAATATCAATTTGCTCCTGAGGGAAATATCCAACAGAAGCTAAGAGGCCAATGTACTGAAGTACAATAATCCTAATGCTATGTTAATCTGGGTTTAATGCACTTAATTCAACTTTGTGTTAGCCCTTGTTAACATTAGCATAGAGTTATTGTAAACTATGAGTGTATAGTAATGGATTCCCCCCTTTGTGAATATATTTCCGAGGGGACCTGTCCCTGTGACACTACAACACATTAAAATAAACCTCGCTGCTTTTCGCATGGTAGGAATCAGGACTGTATTAGAAGCTGTGCAGTAAAAACAAAATTAGACACATCCTAGTGCCAACATCCATAATCTGCATAAACAGTTTTAGAGAAATCAACCACATATGGAAGTGCAAACTTCCATAATCACTATGAACAGTTTTACAGTAATATTCTACCGTTAAAATCATTAACCATTAATATGGTAAATATCTTTATTAACTGGTACCAAGGCCTGGTTTACCTTTAGATTATTAGTGAGCTCACTATGGGCCAGATTTTAATACCTACGCCCAATTTTATAACATGCACGAGCAGCCGCGCACATGTTATAAAATCTGGGGTTGGCGTGTGCAAAGGGGTGCACACTTGTGCACCTTGTGCGTGCCAAGCCCTAGGGGAGCCCCAATGGCTTTCCCTGTTCCATCTGAGGCCGCTCCAAAATCAGAGCGGCCTTGGCGGGAACTTTCCTTCCGCCCCCCACCTTCTCCCCACCTTCCCCTCCCTTCCCCTACCTAGTCCTCCCCCCAGCCCTACCTAAACCCCCCCTGACCTTTATTTTTCAAGTTGCCTCCAGGTAGACGTAGGTTGCGCGCGCCGGCCGAGTGCCAGAGCGCGATCCCCCGGCCTAGAAGCCCTACGGAGGCCTCTGGCCCCGCCCACACCCCGCCCCTTTTTTCAAGCCCCGGGACATACATGCGTCCTGGGGCTTGCGGGCGTCGCCGGGCCTATGCAAAATAGGCTCGGCACGTGTAACCCCCCTGCGCGCGTAAATCCAGCTGGATTTACGCGCATAGGGCTTTTAAAATCTGCTCCCTATATCCCCAAAGGGTACTGTATATCACTACACTAATAACTGGACCCAGCAATATACATGCACAAACAAATGTAATTGTCTCCCAGCCCTACCCAGGTGTGCACTGCAACGCTTAATATTCCTTAACACACAGAGTTTAAAACCATGTTCAGTGCCCTTGACTTTCTTCGGATGACAGACAATATAGAAGCACAATGCTGGTGTAGATAGGATGAGCAAAAGAGATGTCCCTTCCACTCTTAGAGTATGATGATGGGGCCAAGGATTCAAGGGTTAATGTTTAAACATCTCAGGACTAGATTTACTTGTAATCCATAGGCTTTCAGGTGACACAGATAGATATCTTTTTTGTAACGGAGAATGTCACAATAGAGAAATAGCAGCTCAGAAATTAACAAAGAGCTGTGTGCCAAAGTCTGTCCTTTTGTATATGTGTCAGAAAATACTCACACTTCCCCAAGATTACTGAATAATTCTCAAATCTTCACTCCCAGGTCTTGGAGTCTTTTTCCAGCTCTTCTGACTGGAGATATAGCAATAAAGAGCTTACTGGGTTGCACCACAGATACTTAGCATATTCCTGCTGCAGCTCATTTCCCCCTATCTGTTTGTTCTTTTGTTTACCTGCCCAACCTAAGCAGGATATTCAATGTCAAGATCCTTGCAGATATTAGCAGTTCTCTCCCAGCCTGGTTTTTCTGTTTATCTCTCTCTGTTTTTCTCTCTCTAACTGTCCTTTCCCCAAAAAGCCAGGGCTACTTGAAAAATCCTGTTCCAATCATGGTTCAGTTGTTTCAAAAGAAGATGTTCTTTTGTGGATTGCAAATTGGTTAAAAAGCAGGAAACAGAGAATAGGATTACATAATCTGTTTACACAGTGGAAAAAGGTAAACATTGGAGTGCCTCCGCGATCTGTGTACTTGGACTGGTTTTTTTTTTTTCATATATTTATAAATGATCTGGAAAGAGGTACGATGAGTGAGGTGATCAAATTTGCAGATGATACAAATTTCTTTAGAGTAGTTAAATCACAAGCAGATTGTGATAAATTGCAGGAAGACCTTGCGAGACTGGTAGATTGAGTGTCCAAATGGAAGATGAAATTTAATGTGGACAAGTGCAAGGTGATGCATATAGGGAAAAAATAATCCATGCTGTAGTAGTTACATGATCTTAGGTTCCATATTAGGAGCTACCACACAGGAAAAAGATCTAGGCATCAAAGCTGATATTACATTGACATCATCAGCTCAGTGTGCTGTGGCTGTCAAAAAAAGCAAACAGAATATAAGGAATTATTAAGAAGAGAATGGCAAATAAAATGGAGGATGTCATATTGCCTTTGTATCATTCAGTAGTTAGACTGCACCTTGAATGCTGTGTGCAGTTTTGGTTGCCGCATATCAAAAAAGATATAGTTGCGCTGGAGAAAGTACAAAGAAGGGTGACCAAAATGATAAAAGGCATGGAATGGTTATAGAAATGACGGCAGAAGAAGACCAAATGGCCTATCCAGTCTGCCCAGAAAGCTTTCGCACTCTTTTTTTGTTTTTTCTCATACTTATCTGTTACTCTTGGTCCTTAGTAACCTTTTGGTTCTATTTCCCTTTCACCCCCGCCATTAATGTAGAGCAGTGTTGGAACTACATCTAAGTGAAATATCTAGCTTAATTAGTTAGGGGTAGTAACCGCCGCAATAAGCAAGCCACGCCCATGCTTATTTGTTTACCCAGACTATGTAATTCAGTCCTTGTTGGTTGTTGTCTGTATATAGATCCACTTTTCTTCATTCCCCCCTGCCATTGAAGCAGAGAGCTATGCTGGATATGCATTGAAAGTGAAGTATCAGACTTTCTCCCCTGCCGATGAAGCAGAGAGCTATGCTGGATATACATTGAAAGGGAAGTATCAGACGTTCTCCCCTGCCGTTGAAGCAGAGAGCTATGCTGGATATGCATTGAAAGTAAAGTATCAGGCTTATTAGGTTTGGGGTAGTAACCGTCGTAACAAGTGATGTATCAGTCTTTCTCCCTTGCCCTATGAGGAAAGGCTAAAGAAGTTAGGGCTGTTCAGCTTGGAGAAGAGACAGCTGAGGAGGGATATGATAGAGGTCTACAAAATTATGAAAGGACTTGAATGGGTAAATGTGAAATGGTTATTTACTCTTTCAGATAATAAATACAAGGACTAGGGGGCACACCATTAAGTTAGCAAGTAGCACATTTAAAACAAATAGGAGAAAATTCGTTTTCACTCAACACACAATTAAACTCTGGAATTTGTTGCAGAGGATGTGGTTTAGTTGAGATTAAAAAAAGGTTTGGATAAGTTCCTGAAGAAGTCCATAAACTGCTATTAATCAATAGGGAATAGCCTCTGCTTGTTGCTGGCATTAGTAGCATGGCATCTATTTAATATTTGGGAACTTGCAAGGTACTTGCAACTTGGATTGGCCACTGTTGGAGACAGGCTATTGAGCTTGATGGATCCTTGGTCTGACCCAGTATAGCATTTCTTATGTTCTTAAAGTTTCAGCATTCTGAATCACTGACAGCCATGTTATGGTTGGTGTCTCAGCATTACTAATCATTAGTGTCTTGACTGTTCATAGCACAAGGTAGGGAAGGCACTTCAAGTTTACAAAAATATCAGATATCCTTCATGCTGGTCAGAGATGGCTATTCCTGTAGATATAGTAAACTTGGATTTCAGGAAGGCCTTTGACACAGTTCTACATAGGCAGCTTATAAATAAACTGAGCATCCTTGGTAAATGCCCTGAATGGGTTAGAATCTGGTGAATAGGAGGTAACAGAAGGTAATGGTAAATGGAATTCACGCCAAAGAGAAGAGTTACATGAGGTATGCTGCAAGTTTCAGTCCTTGAACCAGTTCATCTCATCATTTTTGTTAATCTCAGGGGGTCGATTTTAAAAGGAGTGCTGATTTTATAACATGTGCATGCTATAAAATCAGATGGCCGCATGCACAGGGGATGAATTTTACCTAAATATGTGCGGCGACACAATCGAGCCTCCTCTAGTTCCCTCTCAGTCCACTTCAAATAAGGAGCAGTCTGGGAGGGAACTTCCCAAACCCCCTGCCTAACCTTCTTTCCCCTTCCTCTCTCCACCCTGATCCCTAACACCTACCTAGCTACCCCAATTTTTAAAATTTTTCTACTTACTGCTTCTCCGGAGCAGAAGCAAGTTGTGTGTGCAGGCCAGCTGCCGGCGTGCATTTCCCTGGAACAGCATACAATGGCGCTGTCCCAGCCTGACCCACGTCCCATGGCCCACCCCCCCTGGAGAGGCCCAGCACTTGTGCACGTAATGGGGTTTACACACGTGGCTGGGCCCATTTTAAATTGCGTACGGCGTGAGAAAGAGCTGGCCATGTGCGTAAACCCCGTATTTTACATGTGTGGGCCTTTGAACATTTGGGCAAAATTGCGGAAGGACTATTAGAAATGGTTTGTATTTTTGTGGATGATTCCAAAATCTGCAACAGGACAGATATCCAGGAAGGTATAGAAAACATGAAAAAGGATCTAGGGAAGCTCGAGGAATTTCTCAGGGTCTGGCAGCTTAGATTTAATCCTACAAAATGCAGGATCATGCATTTGGGTGTAAAAACCCAAGACTGCAGTACTGTACAGAGCGGGAAGTTCTCCTATGAATGAAAAATGAGTGGAGTCTTTGGGTGATGATACCTGATGAACTAAAGATGGTCAACAAGGCAGATAAGATGAGAAGGATGGACGGGTGCATAGGGAGAAGAATGATCAACAGAAAAAAGTAAGGGATATTGCCCTTGCTTAAGTCCCTGAAATGAATTAGAGATGTGCTTTGGATAAAAATTTCATGTTGGGCTTTGTTTCGGAGGCCTCCCCCCCCCCCCCATGTGGGAATTTCATTTTTCCCGTGGTTCAGGATTTTTTTTCGGGGGCCTCCCCCCCCCCCCCCATGTGAGAATTTCATTTTTCCCGTGGTTCAGGATTCTTTTTCGGGGGCCCTGATTTTTGGGTTAGTGCACATTAATCTGGTAGAGTTAGCGCATACTAACTCAAAAATGAATTTTTTCTGAAATTTCGGAGAAAATTTAATCGTTTTTCAGTTCTCCAGAATCATTCCAAATTAGGCAATTTCATTGACATTTCCTAATTCAGGATAAACGATTGCACATCCCTAATATGAATTAATTTGGAATACTGTGTACAGTTTTGGAGAGCATATCATAAAAAAAACAGGATTGAGCCAATCCAGAGGGTGGCTACTAAAATGGTCAGTTGTCTTCATTATAAAGCATATGGGGCAGACATAAGAACATAAGAACATGGCATACTGGGTCAGACCAAGGGTCCATCAATCCCAGCATCCTGTTTCCAACAGTGGCCAATCCAGGCCATAAGAACCTGGCAAGTACCCAAAAACTAAGTCTATTCCATGCTACTGTTGTTAGTAATAGCAGTGGCTATTTTCTGTCAACTTAATTAATAGCAGGTAATGGACTTCTCATCCAAGAACTTAGCCAATCCTTTTTTAAACACAGCTACATTAACTGCACTAAGCACATCCTCTGGCAACAAATTCCAGAGTTTAATTGTGCGTTGAGAGAAAAATAACTTTCTACGATTAGTTCTAAATGTGCCACATGCTAACTTCATGGAGTGCCCCCTAGTTCTTCTCTTATCCAAAAGAGTAAATAACTGATTCAAATTTACCTGTTCTAGACCTCTCATGATTTTAAACACCTCTATCATATCCCCCCTCAGCCATCTCTTCTCCAAGCTGAAAAGTCCTAACCTCTTTAGTCTTTCCTCATTTATAAATGATCTGGAATGAAATCAGATCCCGTCTCTGTACCTTCTCTATTGCAACTGCTATTCATTCTAATTCTCCTATATTACTTCTTAGACTTCTGTCATTAGCATACAAACATTTCAAAGTTTGTTTTTTGTTTGTATTTTCATTATGCTTTTTAATTGATAGGGATAAGTTAGAATTGTTTTAGCTCAGGTGAGTTTTTAGTTACAGGCACTTGGACTACTTTTCTTATTATTGGAACCTCACTGTCGGGATGCCTTAATTCTAATGCATCATTAGTATCCTTTGAAGATACCTCCCTCTGAACCATACACTGATGAGTGACTGTCGGCTTTCCCCTTTGTTCTAGTTTAAAAGCTGCTCTGTCTCCTTTTTAAAGGTTAGCGCCAGCAGTCTGGTTCCACCCTGGTTAAGGTGGAGTCCATCCCTTCAGAAGAGACTCCCCCTTCCACAAAAGGTTCCCCAGTTCCTTACAAAACTGAATCCCTCTTCCTTGCACCATCGTCTCATCCACGCATTGAGATTCTGAGCTCTGCCTGCCTCTGGGGACCTGCGCGTGGAACAGGGAGCATTTCAGAGAATGTGACTCTGGAGGTTCTGGATTTTAGCTTTCTACCTAAGAGCCTAAATTTGGCTTCCAGAACCTCCCTCCCAAATTTTCCTATGTCGTTGGTGCCTACATGTACCAAGACAGCCGGCTCCTCCCCAGCACTGACTAAAATCTATCTAGGTGATGTGTGAGGTCCGCCACCTTCACACCAGGTAGGCATGTTACCAGGCGATCCTCACGCCCACCAGCCACCCAGCTGTCTATATTCCTAATAATAGAATCACCAACTATGACGGCTGACCTAACCCTTCCCTCCTGGGCAGTAGGCCTTGGAGACACATCCTGGTTGCACCACCTGGAGAGCAGGTCCTTGCTACAGGATCCTTTCCTGCTGCACCAGGTTGATGCTCTCCAATCATGAGACCTTCTTCCTCCAAGGCAGCAACAGGGCTGCCAGTCTGAATTTGGGACTTGGCTACTATGTCCCTTAAGATCTCATTTATATACTAGAGATGTGCATTTGTTTTTATCGAATTGGAAAATTTCAACGAAATTGTCCAATTTGGCATGTTTCAGGGAGCCTGAAAAAGATTGGGATTTTCCCATTTTTTTGCAAAAATTTGTTTTTCCGATTAGTGCGCACTAACGGGAGTTAGTGCGCGCTAACTCCCATTAGTGAGCACTAACAAAAACTAACAAAAAGTAACAAAAAGTAACAAAATCTAATGGTTTTTGTTAGTGCGCTGTAACGGGGAGTTAGCATGCACTAATGGGAGTTAGCGCGCGCTAACTAAAAATCGATTTTTCGTGAAAAAAAAAGACCCAAACCAAAAAAACCCGACATTTTCCATGGCAGCCGAAAAATGAAGAATGACACAAATACAAAAAACGATGCATATGTCTACTATATACCTCTCTGTCTGCCTCAGCTCCTCCAGGTCTGACATAAAAATTTAAACATGTATACCCTAGAGGAAAGACAGGATAGGGGAAATATGTGAGAGACATTTAAATACTTCAGAGTAATTAATGGACAGGAGATGGGCCTCTTTCAATGGAAAGGAAGCTCTGGAATGAGGGGTCATGGGATAAGGATGAAAGGGGCAGGCTGAGGAGACAGGCTGAGGAGTAGTCTAAGGAAATAGTGCCTGCTAATAGAAACAAATGACCATGCTCTTCATCAGAGGGACCACAGTTTCCTCCTGGAAAGTGACAGACATTGTCATTTAACCTCTGTTTAATAAGCACATTGTTATATTTTTTCCACAATTGTTAAGAGAGTTACAATTTAAATTTTGTAAACCATTATGATGGCTTTACCGAATGACGGTATATAAAGCTCAACAAATAAATAAATAAATAAATAAATAAATAGATGTTATCCGGTTTCCAAAAGCTTTTTCATGGGCACAAAATAAGAGGAACCCATTTTAAAAAAGTGGACTATATCAGATTTATTTAGTGTTGAATGGGTATGGGAAAGCACAAGCGGATGAGCCTCTCCACCTATTCTTCCACTTCCCCCTCCTGTCTCTCTCTCACTCACTCGCTCATACACTCCCTCTCTCCTTATCTACATTTAGAAAGTATTTTCCTGTTTAAAGCAAAGAGGGCAGACACCTCATCTGTAAAAATGTAGTCATTATCCTTTTTTAGAATTAATGAGGGCAGAGGCTTGGGGAATGTGGGTTATCCAAAGACTATGAACTGCTGTCATGGAAACAAGGAACCCTGAGCACAGCACACACTAATTCTTTGTATCTCTACCTCAGTTAAGTGGCTGGATTAAGAATGTTCATCCCAAGGTTGCATAAATGTAATATGTACAGTATACATATCCTATTGCTGATTGCTGAAGCCTTGTTAAATTGTTTTATTCCCAGTGACGTGCCCTCTGGTGCATTTTTGAGATGCATCTGAGCACTGCCCTTCAGGAGCTTTTCTAATCAAGATGATGAAGTGAACAATTATAGAAAATTCAGAGAAACAAGTAGGCTAGTATGTGTGTTTATATTAATGAAGGTAGAGGGATAGGAGGTAAATAAATGTGAACTGATTTTCTAAAGATGTTGGTAGGAAGCAAAATAATATTTTATATGTTTTTGTTGTTCATGTACATAGCTGCTCTGGGCATTTGCTATTATGATCATTTGTGTTTATTACACTTGATCCTATATGGTTAGAATGTCAAACTCCACAAGTGGATATGATTGTCTGAAATGCCATTTAAGAAACATTTTTTATGGAAAAGGTTGGTGGTTTCATATTAGATTACACCAAAAAAAGAACTGGAACAATTTCCACAAACACAAAATAGTAACCAAAAAGGAAATGTTATATGAAAAATCTTATATTGAATGCCACTCCCCAAAATTTTTTTGACCATTATTTGTTAAGTCTATAACCGCATCATCAAGCCTGACAGCGTGTTCTCTGTAGTTTCAAACGAGAGCCGCTCGGACCTCTAATCATCTGCGGCAGTCATTTTTTCATTTTTTCTATTTTTCAATTTTTCTATTTCTATTTTTCTTATTTCTATTATATCATTGGTTCAATTGTCATTTTTTCAAAGAATTTTTCACATTTAAAAGAAGCTCAACATACGGCCGAAGTTTCGCAGCACCAGCTGCTTCATCAGGAGCTGTAGTGCAATAGCAATATTCTTTCAATGATATTCAATCTTTCTCTGTCAGATGAATTCCTATATCATATTAGATTAACCATTATGCGTCTCTAATCATGAGAGGTCTAGAACGGGTAGATGTGAATCGGTTATTTACTCTTTCGGATAGTAGAAAGACTAGGGGGCACTCCATGAAGTTAGCATGGGGCACATTTAAAACTAATCGAAGAAAGTTCTTTTTTACTCAATTAAACTCTGGAATTTGTTGCCAGAGGATGTGGTTAGTGCAGTTAGTATAGCTGTGTTTAAAAAAGGATTGGATAAGTTCTTGGAGGAGAAGTCCATTACCTGCTATTAAGTTCACTTAGGGGTAGATTTTTAAAAACTGCGCGATCGCGTACTTTTGTTTGCGCAGCAGGCGCAAACAAAAGTACGCTGGATTTTATAAGATACGCGCATAGCCGCGCATATCTTATAAAATCCTGGATCGGCGTGCGCAAGGCTGCCGATTTTGGGCAGGTGGCGCGCGCCGAGCCGCGCAGCCTGCCTCCGTTCCCTCCAAGGCCGCTCCGAAATCAGAGCAGCCTCGGAGGGAACTCTCTTTCGCCCTCCCCTCACCTTCCCCTCCCTTCCTCTACCTAACCCACCCCCCCAGCCCTATCTAAACCCCCCCCCACCTTTATCCATGGATTTACGCCTCCCGGAGGGAGACGTAAATCCATGCGCACCAGCGGGCTGCTGGCGCGCCGAGACCCGACCCGGGGGCAGTTCCGGAGGGCGCGGCCACACCCCCGGAACGCCCCCGGGTCGGCGCCATGCCCCGGGCCCGCCCCCCAAACGCCGTGCCATGCCCCCCAAACGAGGCGTCTCTCAGCGACGCCCCCGACACGCCCCTTTTCAGAAACCCCGGGACTTACGCGAGTCCCGGGGTTCTGCACGCACCGGCGGCCTATGGAAAATAGGCGCGCCGGCGCGCAAGGCCCTGCTCGCGTAAATCCGGGTGGATTTACGCGAGCAGGGCTTTTAAAATCCGCCCGTTACAGAATAGCCACTGCCATTAGCAATGATAACATGGAATAGACTTAGTTTTTTGGTACTTGCCAGGTTCTTATGGCCTGGATTGGCCACTGTTGGAAACAGGATGCTGGGCTTGATGGACCCTTGGTCTGACCCAGTATGGCATTTTCTTATGTTCTTATGTTCTTAATCATTAACCGCCAACCTTCTTCCAACACAATCAAAACAAAAGTGTACTTAAATCCACAATATCAAACAATGATTGCACACAATCTTACTGGCCTCCCAATGAGGCAACGTTTCAGATGATGTCTTTCGTCAGGGGATGTTCCTCCTTTCATCCTCTGCCAGTGAGTAACATGTCTCCATTGCTTCAGCCGATCAAACATTGGATAGGCTTTAAATGGCATCCATTTCTTATATTTTGTTTTGATTATAGCACTTGAAAGTCTGGATATTTAAGGATATTATACACATGGATCCATTTCAATATTTGGTGTAGCATACACTGTTTTTAAGTGCTTAAAAATGTT
Organism: Rhinatrema bivittatum; assembly: GCF_901001135.1. Taxonomy (NCBI): domain Eukaryota; kingdom Metazoa; phylum Chordata; class Amphibia; order Gymnophiona; family Rhinatrematidae; genus Rhinatrema; species Rhinatrema bivittatum. Next base: position 341,799,391 of record NC_042616.1, on the reverse strand, counting down.
TTTCAAAAAAATCTTTTTCTTAAGAATAGTATAGCATTGGAAGGAGGTTGGCATTTAATGATTAAGTATGCATAATGTTCCTGATTACCTGGTAGTAGCAATGTTAAACTAATATGAAGCCACCAACCTTTTCTATAAAAAATTATTTTTATATAGATATTAAAAATATTTTGAATTTTGTTCATTTCAGGTAGTATTAAGAGGATGTGGATTTTTTTGTATTGACTGGAGTTACACCTTCTAGCGGTTAGTTTTCCATTTTGATATAACAATATAAGATCATACAATTTGCCATAGTGGGTCAGACCAAATGTCCATCAAGCCTAGTATCCTGTTTCTAACAGTTGCCACGCCAGGTCACAAAAACCTGGCAGGATCCCAAAATACTAATAGATTCTATGCTGCTTATCCCAGGGATAAGCAGTGGATTTTCCCCAAGTCCACTTTTAATAATGGTTTATGGACTTTTATTCCTGGAACTTGTCCAAACCTTTTTTTTTTAACTCAGCTTCACTAACAGCTCTTACCACATCCTCTGGCAATGAATTTCAGAATTTAATTATGCATTTGTCATTGCTGCGCAGCCTAGCTGAAGGTAATCCCCAGCCAAGTGCAGTGCAGGGTCTTCTCCCTGACCAGCCACCTCCATGTTGGGCCTGCAGGTTCCAGTGGCCATCAGGACTTCACTGACAGGGTACTTGGAGCAGGGGTTCAAGCAGAGATGAAGGCACGACTTAAGCAGAAGCAGCGTCAAAGGTCAGGCCAGGTCAGGAATGAGAAGGCAGTTCAGGGTGGAGGAAAAGCAGGGCAGGCAGGAACCAGGGCAAACAAGGAGACAGGAACAGGGTGCAAGGGAAGGCAAGGCAGAGACCAGACAGGCATGACACCAGAGGAACAATGACAGGAAGAAGGCAAAACAGGGGCAGCATAGGCAAGACACCAAGGCCAGGACAGGGATTAGGCTAGGCAGGTACAGGGCAGATCTAGAACAGGGGAGAACAGCATCAGAGAGAATGGCAAGACAGAAATCAGACAAACAAGGACAGAAAACAGGAAGAAGGGTGACGGAAAGGCTCCACAGGAGCTAGGGAAACAAACAAACAGAATCTAGACAAAAAGGCTTCTAACAGGCCACACTGAAAACTGGAACAAGGCAAGGCAAGAAGGCATTTAACAGGCCACACTGAGAACAGGAATAAGACAAGGCAAGGTAAAGCACAGGGTTGGCAACAGCAAGAGAAGCAAGAAGACTCGATGATAAGGCAGTGGGGCTATGAGTGAAGCTGGCTTTTAAGGTGTGACAAGGCTGCCTCATGTAGCATAGCTCAGACTTCAGCCCATTGAAGGACACTATAGGCCGGGGGGGGGGGGGGGGGTGCACAGCAGCCAGGATCATTACAGCACTGAGTAAAAAAAGAATTCTCCTATTTGTCTTAAATGTATTACCTAGTAACTTCATTGCATGTCCCCTAGTTTTTGTACTTTTTGAAACTGTAAACACCAGTTTGCAGTTACCCATTCTACTCTACTCATTTTCTAGACCTGTATCACATCTGCCCTCAGCCGTCTCTTCTTCAAGCTGAAGAGTCTTAACCTTTTTAGCCTTTCCTATAGGGGAATCATTCCATCCTCTTTATCATTTTGGTCGCCCTTCTCTGTACTTTTTCTAATTCCGCTATATCTTTTTGAGATAAGGTACCAGAACTGCATATTCAACCCCCCTTTCTAGTTTAGGGGCCAGGTGGGCAGGGGCACACGAGGATGCCAGGGCCAATTCTCAGTTTTTTTCTCACTTTAACACAGTTTGCGGCCCTGGGACGGAGTTCTTTTCCTAGTAGGGGGGAGGACTAAATCCTCTGAGGCCCAAGACGGCAAGGATGACTCTTTAGTTGTTGCCCTGGGGGAGTAGGGATAACAGTTGTCTTTCAATTTTAAAGGACGTGAGTGCCAACAAAATGCACTAGAGGCTCAGAGTTAGTGTCCAAATGAAATCTTTATTGTCAGAATTCTTAAATGGAAGAAATTGCACTTACTCATCAGATCCTGGTTTACAAAGATGAAATTACAGTTCTCCAATTAATCTGTGCAAATGTCTCTCAGGATAATATAGGGAAACTCTCACACTCCAGGACTTGGAAAAGTAAGGTGGCACGTTATCTTTAGGTGGAAAAATCTTCTAAAAATACTGCTGGCAAAAAGGATTACAGTCTATGCACAGTCTCCCCAAAGTGTCTCTCTCTCTCAGGATGAAGGCATCAGATGGGTGTCCTCAAAGTTGAATTTTAGGTCTTACAGTTCTCATCTTCATTTGTCACAATGGTGTTAAGTAGAGTTCCTCAAGGACTGGTTTGAGGCCAGCTCTGTTCAATATCTTCGGGAGCAACATTGTGAAGAGGTTAGAAGTTAAAGCTTGTCTTTTCTGCAACCGATTCTAAGATCTTCAACAGAGTGAACATGCCTGAAGGTTTAGAGAAAATGAAAAGTGATTTAAATAAACTTGAAGAGAGGGCAAAGATATGGCAGCTAAGACTTAATGCCAAGAAATGCAAAATTATGCACCTGGGGTGCGGTAATCCAAAACAGCTATATGTAATGGGAGGTGAAGGACTAATGTGCATGGACTGTGAGAAGAACCTTGGGGGTGACTGTGTCTGGTGAGCTGGTGGCAACGAAGCAATGTGACAAGATGGTAGCTAAAACCAGGAGAATGCTGGGCTGCATAGACAGAGGAGTAACCAGCAGGAAAAAGGAGGTGATAGTGCCTTGTACAGGTCTTTGGTGAGGCCTCATCTGGAGTACTGTCTTCAGTTCTGGAGATTGTATCTCATAATAGATAGAGATAGGATGGGAAAAGGTCCAGAGGAAAGCGACAGAAAAGGTGTAGGGTTAGTATCGAAGACTTGTGAAAGATATCAATATGTATATGTAAGCTGCACCCTCCTGTGGTGAAGACCCTTTCCTGCTGTTGTGGCTGATGGTACTGGAATGCAGTCGAAGTTGTGGTGTTATTATAGCAGAACCTTCAGGTGTTACACAGAGTACAGAACCAATGCCCTCCTCCCAGCTGAGTCTCCCACAAGAATAGTGGCCTGCAACCCTCCAGCAATGGCTCCCAAGGTCTGGAGGGGAGGCAAGGACAAAAAATAAAGGATTTAATTCCTTTCTTAAATTAAACCAAGTGTTATGCTTGTTGGGAATTATTAGAAAGGGAATGGTGAATAAAACAGAAAATGTCATAATGCATCTGTATTGTTCCATGGTGAGACCGCACCTCGAATACTGTGTACAATTCTGGTCGTCGCATCTCAAAAAAGATATAATTGTGATGGAGAAGGTACAGAGATGGGCAACCAAAATGATAAAGGGGATGGAACAGCTCCCCTATGAGGAAAGACTAAAGAAGTTAGGACTTTTCGGCTTGGAGAAGAGACGACTGAGGGGGGATATGGTAGAGGTGTTTAAAATCATGAGAGGTCTAGAACGGGTAGATGTGAATCGGTTATTTACTCTTTCGGATAATAGAAAGACTAGGGGGCACTCCATGAAGTTAGCATGGGGCACATTTAAAACTAATCGGAGAAAGTTCTTTTTCACTCAACGCACAATTAAACTCTGGAATTTGTTGCCAGCGGATGTGGTTAGTGCAGTTAGTATAGCTGTGATTAAAAAAGGATTGGATAAGTTCTTGGAGGAGAAGTCCATTACCTGCTATTAATTAAGTTGGCTTAGAAAATAGCCTTTACGCGCATGGCGGGGCCTCTTGGAAAATTCACCCAGCGTGTGCAAGGCCCGGCCATGAGCATAAAGGCCAGATTTTACATGTGCAGGCGTTTTAAAATCTACCCATTTATTTATGGTAGGGATTTTTTTTTAAAGGTGTACAAAAATATTACTTTACCCTTATATCAATTATGATAAACACAAATGAATTCTCACAAAAGGACATGTGGTCACATAAATTCATGGCGCTGAAGGAGAATAAGGATGTAAAATTAATTTTCCGCAGATAAGCAGGTGAATTAGCCATGTATTCTGGGGATCATCCTCCAGTCCTCTAGGTGGCAGAGCTTCTCAAAGCACACAGAGCTGGTCTCTGTGTGCCCACCTATGTATATCACCACATGGTTCCTCGTCTGCTTCAGTCTGTTATCCAAGCTTGTGGTCGCCCAGTCCAGAGACTGTCTTGGGAACTAAGCGGTAATAGCAAGGCTAATTCACCCTGCTATCCATGGAAAACATTGTTTACGGTAAGCAGGTGAATTTGCCATGTGTTCTGGGGATTCCCTAGCTAGCAGGTTGGGTGCCCCCTAGTATCTGAAAGCGATGGTAATCTGGTTTCGGTGTCATTGGAGGCTCGGTCAACCTGTCACATCTTTGCGGACAGTCTCTTTAGATGTTTTTGCCAAAAGGAATGGCTCGGCCCCACTGCTACATGGTGGCTTTGCGTATGTCCTGAATAGGTACTTCCATCAGGTAGGCAATGGGTACTGCCTGCACTCTGGCTTTGTGGGTCTTTGATAATGTAAGTATGGCATCCGCTGTCTTGTTATGCCAGAACAAGATACACTGAGAAACCCTCGATGATCAGGCTCTCCTAGAGTTTGGCAGTCTGGAGCATCTGGTTAAAGGCAACGAGCTAAGAAGCTCTTGACTCTGAGTATATACGTCTCGCGTAGTAAGCTAAGCCATGCTTGCAGCCCAGTGCATGCAGTCGCCTTTCCTTCCCAGATTTCTGTGGCTTCAGAAGGGTTGATTGCCTTGTTAAGGGGTAACACTGAATACTCCCTCGAAAAGGAAAGAAGGGCATGTTCTTGATATTACTGATCAAGATGAGTAATGATCTAGCGCTTGTAGTTCACTGACTCTCCTTGTTGGTGTTTAAGGCAACAAAGGCACTTTCCCCAGGAAGGATACCTCCAATGGCTACTGACCATGGGTTTAAGGATGGTAGCCACCGCTGCTCCAGAAGGAAGTTGTGATTCCACAACACCGGTGGTCTTTTGAGCTGGTGGGCGTATACAATGAATGCGTTCATGAATCTGGAGATCGGGTGGCAGGACACCAAGAAGCCCTCAAAGGAAAGAGGCAGCAGAATAGCGCTGACATGTACTCTACGGATGCTGCTGATACATCTGTCTGATACAATGAATAATGGTATTGCAATAAACATTCCAGGGACAGGAGAAAGGATCAACTCCACCCTTGGCTCGTTAATTCTTCTTATCAGAGAATTCCCTGGAGGATTCCCGGACGTCCTGGATCAGTACGTTAGTGCTGCCCTTCCAGTTCCTGCACTGTGTGACAGGGAAGAAGACTCTTGGGGCTGAGAAGGGATCTGTCCACAACAGTTGGGTTCAGATTGGCAGGTGGGTAAGATGGGTGTACTTTCGTTGTTGAGATCATCCCAACATTCTGGCCGTGAGATTGGTACTGTCTAATCTTGCGTTTCCTATAAGAGTGAGGTGAGCCAGCTGGTGTAGCAGGCTCCCCCTTCGTGTAATTCCTGACTACTTCTGATTGTTCAAGGGACTCTCTTTGAAATTCCCCACTGAATCATCCATTGGGTGGCACTCCTGTTGATGTCAGAGGGTGCAACCTTCGATGTGACCCCTTCTCCATGCCCTTGGTTGCATTGTTTCCTATGGCAGGAGAGACAGGTGTCAATCTCCTGTATATAAGAGTCTTATTGACATCAATCCAGTAACAACTATATGTCCATCATATGGGTTGAATTTATCATCAGAAATTAGTTCGAAAGCTGGGATATCGAAGGATATACTTGGACAACCTGCATCTTGCTTCTGCAGAGAAAGGTTTCTTGCATTTCATGTTTCTAGAGATAGGTCACTGTCCTTGATTGACCTTGATAAGGGTGCTTTGGACTACCATCCAGGAAAGGCACCATGGATTGGATGGAGCTCACTTGACCCAGCCATGAATGTCCCAGGAATGTACAATTATCTTTACTAACGTTATCCTTTCCTTTTATTTCTCTCTTCACCCAATTCAATCTTCCTTGTTATTTGTAACTGCTTTTCTCCGCACCTTAGTTACAGTTTGAAGTTATTATGCACCCCTGTTCAACTGTAAACCAGCATGATGTGATTCTATCATGAATGCCGGTATATAAAAAAACCTAAATAAATAAAATAAATAAATGTGAAACACATAGGACCCGACCACTGGTTCCCACTAGACGTAGGACTGTACATGATGTATGATGTATGATGTATGGGGGAAATCAGTGCACTCATGTTGAACATCCTGATGTTCGAATAGGACATAGACCTCATGAACTCTTATAAATTATTCTTCTCATTCCCATTGACAGCAAAGGCAGTAGTGGATACTCCCTGCATTCTTGCTGGGGCTTGGGAAGGTTGAATCAGCAACGCCATGTAGTCTTGTCTTGTACAAGCCCTAATATTTCCCAGGTGGTCATGCCAGTGATGATGCTGATGTTTGTGCCTGACACCGGGACATCCAGTTGCCCTAGAGACCCCAGTTCATAAGGCCACTTTCCAGGCAACAAAGACAGACCATCCCCAGTCAACTCCTAGAGGGCATGGCATTAAAAGATAAGCCAATCCGGACACAGTACCAGCCAGGGAAGGAACCCTGGGGCAAGATGGCACAAGGGGGCACCCAATATTGGGGGAAAGCCAGACTCAATTATCCAGTTGGAGCTCTACCTTCCAGGGGCTCCAGACAGAAGTTTCCCAAATCTACTGGGATAATACTCTCTTTTTGGCAGCCGCAGACCATTGGCCCACTGTAAGAGAAGGCAGTGCCTCCTGTTGTCTCAATTTTGGCGCACACCCCAGGAACTGTGTAGCCACTCCTCCTGTTTTTCATCAATTACGGAAGACTCTACACAAGCAGGAATGCCGAATGCATGCACAGCTTGTACGAGTGCCTTTAACCCTCAAAGCCAGGCCATTGTGGCCTCCTGGATTACAATCCTCCCCCAAAGCAGCAGCATGCTATGCGAGAAAGTCCTGGACCATTCATGGGACACTGGGTGTCAGCCAGAATCATCAGGAGCCATCACGGCCAGATGGGTGACACAGGTCCAGATCAAAGTGCTCCAGATAACTTCAGAGATAAACTACAGAAGGCAGCAGCACAGGGCCACGGCCGACAGCACTGTGTATGTGCCCAGTACAGGAATGGTGCCAGCAGTTGCATCGGGCCTTCAAGTCTCCAGATACTCTACTGAGGCTGCAGCTGCAGAGTCCTTGCTTAACTATGGAGCAGGGGGTCCGGTGCACCACACTTCCTCATTCCCGAGAGATCATAAGGTAGACGGGCTCTACCCTCGCAGTTAACCTTCCTGGGTAGTTGACAGACCCTTGGCCCTCACTGATACCTGCACTGCTGGTATTTCCCCACTTTGCTGGGAGCTCAATGCTCCTCATCAATAAGGTCCCCAATGATGCACCGGTCGACACAATGACCTACCTGCACCCTTCATCCTTGGTTTCAATGCACTGATAGCTTCCATGTTCCAGTCTTGGTACTCAATGCCCGTTCTGGCACGCCGGCTTCAAATCACCAGCGTTAGTGCATTGGCCTCAGCTCGCCCGCCTTGATGGGTTGGCCTCAGTGCACCCGCCTTGATGGGGCAGCCTTGGTGCGCCGACCTCAATGCATTGGCATTAGCTGTGCCGTCCTCAGCGCACTGGCCTTGATGCACTGTCCCTGATGCACTGTCCCTCAATGCTCCATCCTTGGTGCACCATCTGGCCTGATGCTTCCATGGTGCCCGCACCAATAATGGCAACATAGCGGCCAAGCAAGCAAGGCCCTCCTCCATTGCTGGGAAGCTCCACCGGGGAGGGCCTCCCAGTCCCTGGTCTTGGGTAGCCCGATCAGTGGCCCTGAGGAGGCTATTTTGCTTAGTGTTCGTCAGCTGCTTCCCATCCACTGAGGTCTGCAGCGGGTTAGCGAGACACAAGTCTGCCCTAACTCCAGCTCAGTTGCTGGGCTTCTGCGGCCTCCTTCCCTGAGGCCTTCATACCGGCCCAGAGGGAACCCAGGGCCGGTTAGAGGTCACTGCAATACTGCTTCCCTCCGATGCTGCCGGTGCAGAACTTAGAAGGAGGTGGCAGGCTTCGGCTCATTGGGACTCCAGTCCCAGAGTGAATCCAGGGCTGGACCGAGGCTGTAGTCCTACCCCCTGTCGAATGCAGGGACGGGTGGAGAGTTTCATCAATTCTGCTCATCTGCAGAAACTCCCCAGCCTAACAGTCCAGGAAAGCTGGTTCTGCTCCATGCAGGTTCTTCACTCCTCCACCTGAGGAGACTGGCTATAGCTTACCTCCTGGAATTAAACCTAGGCTCATGGCCTCAGGAAGGGTGATCAGGTTCTTCCTTTAACAAGTTCTTTTTTGTAAGTTCATGTAAGGAAGAGAGGATACTCCACGTGCACTATGTAGTGCGGAAAGACAATGACTGAAGCAGACGGGGAACGATGTGGTGATGTACACAGGTGGGCACACAAAGCCTAGCTCTGTGTGCTTTGAGGAGCTCCACCACCTAGAGGATGATTCCAAGAATACATGGCTAATTCACCCTGCTATCCATGGATAGCTTGTTGTTGCCCAGGTAGAGTGTCCATCAAGCTAGTTTGAGAGAACATTGCCCAAATCTCATCTTGGAGTGAGTTTCCTCACTCCGATGGCCATCAAATCTTCACAAGAGACCACTGTTCTGTTCGTACGTCTCATGTTGAATGTGAAAGTGGCCCCCAACCCCCTACACTCATACCTAATCCCCACCTCGAGTTACTAGGTGAGCCTCTCATAGGGATACAAATAGCTGTCTAGGGAGTAGCCATAATAGCAACTCTCTCTCTCTCTCTCTCTCTCTCTCTCTCTCTCTCTCTCTCTCTCTCTGAAACAGGCTGTCATGAACCACAATAAACCTTTACTGGCCTCTAGTGCACAATGTATTGCAAATGAAAGGGTTGTAGCTATTGGCCATGCTAACGCTGTTTCACCGCACACAGTAACTTTACATATACTTCACCCCCTGAATACAAAATTAAAGATTTGTGAATTTATCTCCTGCGGTAACTCCTTGGAAAATGACCCCCATAGTGTAGACTACATGTAATAGTGGAAGCAAAAGATGTAGAGACATGCAACTTACTTATGGTGCCTACTGTGAGCTAAAGAAAACACATAATAAATAAATTTTATTACGTGCAGAGACAAAAATAAAACAAATCACTAAGCATGAACATTTACTTATACAACAATCAAATCACCACCAAAGAGGTCAGAAAAGTGAGCACTTCTATCGTTGCAAAAATTTAAATGAGTCGTAAAGAAGAGTACTGGTTATAGCAACTGATGGTAAGCTATGATTGATTCAAAAAAATATTTGAACTATGTAGCTATGGTATTTGCACAGTACAACTCACCCGAAACATTAAGAAATAAATTATTCTCATAAATACAATAATACACTTACCGCACCTTCGGAAACTCCATTAGTAAGATGTTATATAAAAAACAACATATACCACTAAAATGACATCGGCAGCATAAAGAAAACAGACAGAAACTACATCTTTATATTTCATACGATAATGGAAGTACCGCACCAAATTACTTTTAACGCCAAAGGTAACCTGGATGACATCATGTCCCATTAATTAACAGGAAGTGTATCGCTGATTGACAAGTATGTGAAATTGGCGAAACAAATTCCAATCATGTAAAATATTCCCTCCAAATAACATCAAAATATATTATTCAATATCTTATAGAGCTGTGCATTTCTTATTACTTTGCACACCTGTCTCTCCCAGCCTACATCTGTTTATTTAAACAGTTAGTCTGAAGATGCATCAAACATAAACATTTATAGATGTGAAAAAAATCATTAATATTGTTGTAATCACTGCAATACAAAAATACACAACAAAGCAAAGAGGACATTTAAATTTCAACATGTGTCAAGGATTTTGGTTATCCGAATTTGGAACTGCACATACAATTTAGAAGTTTTTAAAAAATGTATAAATAAATAATAAAATAATAAATAGAAATTATAAATGTAAAGATAAAAATTATTTTTGAAAAATTAATATTTGAAAATACTATATAGATAGGAACTATAAGAGATGTATAGGAAAACTATATAAGTTAAAAATACTGTATAAATTGCAACCAAAATATTTATATGTATTATTAATTAGGAGGAACATATTAATGAATCTAAAGTATGTTTATGGGAAGCAACATGTTATAAAGGATCCAAACATATAAAAATGAAACAGATTAAAATGCATGCATCCAATCTTACACAAATATTAAAGTAATGCACAAATTGTTGAGGGGAAACAGATGGTGTTGGCAATTATAAAAATGGAGAGAAATCAATTTCTTGATTAAGTCCCAGGGGAGCAAATGTGTTAAATCTAAAAATGTAATTTTTTTCAAGTCTGAAAATTGAATCTGTGCAAATTACTTGTTCAAGTATATAAGAACACTGCCTCGGGTGCAGGTAAACAAACTAGCTGTTCTATATAAACTTACCTGATTTTTTAACCAACAGAGGTCCTTCTCCTAGGTCTTCTATGGTGAACACTGAGCTGAAGTATTTGTTTAATATTTCTGCCATCTCTTTGTTCCCCTCCATATAATGATCTGTGTCATCTTTTAGATTCAGTATACCTCTTTGGACGTTTCTCTTTTCACTGATGTATCTTTGGCAATTTTTTCCTCCACCTGACATTTTACTTTCCTGATTACTTTTTCTGCTTCTCTCAGTTTCCTCCAATATTCTTCCGTGTTCCATTTTTTAGGATTCTTTGTATTTCCTGAATGCTGGGATTTTGGGTTTTTTTTTGCTCTTACAATCGGGTCGATTCAGTATGGTGCGCTCGGCCAAGCACACTGTTAGCCCCCAGTTGGCCGCACGTTTTTGACGCGCTATTTTTACCCCTTATACAGTAAGGGGTAATAGAGTGTGGAAAATGCGTGGCCAAGCCCCCCGAAACTAATAGCGCCCGCAACATGCAAATGCATATTGATGGGCCTATTAGTTATTCCTGCGAGATACGGAAAGTAAAATGTGCAGCGAAGTCGCACATTTTACTTTCAGAAATTAACGCCTGCCCAAAGGCAGGAATTAATTTCGGCCGGCACCGGGAAAATGTACAGAAAAGCAGAAAAAACTGCTTTTCTGTACACCCTCCAACTTACTATCATAGCAATATTAAGTTGGAAACCCCAAAAATAAAAAAAAAATTGAAATTAAAAAAAAAATGTTAAATCTGCCCGTGGCCCGCAGGTTGGAAGACAGATGCTCAATTTAGCCGGCGTCCATTTTCCGAACCTGTGGCTGTCAGCGGGTTCGAGAACCGACATCGGTAAAATTAAGCATCGGCTGTCAAACCGCTGACAGCCACTGCTTCTATCAATTAGGAGGCTCTAGGGATGCGCTAGTGTCCCTAGCACCTCCTTATTAATGCGAGCCCTCATTTAAATACTCGATCGCGCGCCCAGGAGAGTTGCCTGGGCGTGCGTCGGGAGAGCGGGCGCTTGCCTCGGAGTACTGGCTCTCCCGCGGTTTTTACCGTATTGGCCCAAATATCAGCCACTTTCTTTGTATACCAGATTGTTTTTTTTTCTTCTGATCTTGCTTACTTGTTTAACAAATATATTTGTTACCTTTTTGATTATTCCTTTTAGATTGGCCCACAGCTGTTCTACCCCATCCTTTTCCTCTCAGTCCTTTATTTTTATCCCCAGGTACTTCCCCATTTTGACAAAGTCTGTATGTTTGAAATTCTGCACTCTGGTCTTTGAGTGATTTCTCCATGTTTCATTGGCAATATCAAACCATACTGATTTGTGATCACTGGTGCTGAGCTGAGCTCCCACCTGGGCATTTGAGATTATTGTTTTCATTTGTGAACACTAAGGGGTAGATTTTCAAAAACGGCGCGTTGGCGTACTTTTTTTGGCGCTCCAGGTGCAAACAAAAGTACGCGGGATTTTAGTAGATACGCGCGTAGCCGCGCGTATCCGCTAAAATCCTGGATCGGCGCGCGCAAGGCTACCGATTTCGTGTAGCCGGCGTGCGCCGAGCCGCGCAGCCTACCTCCATTCCCTCCGAGGCCGCTCCGAAATCGGAGCGGCCTCGGAGGTTGCGTCTAGGCTGCTGGCGCGCCTAGACGCAACCCGGGGGCGGTTCCGGAGGGCGCGGCCACACCCCCGGACCACCCCGGGCCGAAACCATGCCCCCAGGCCCGCCCCCGAAACGCCGCGTCCCGCCCCGAAAATGGCGCACCACTTGGCCCCGCCCCGACACGCCCCCCTCGGAAAACCCCGGGACTTACGCGAGTCCCGGGGCTCTGCGTGCGCCGGTAGACCTATTGAACATAGGTGCACCGGCGAGCAGGGCTCTTAAAATCTGCCCCTAAGTATGACCTTGCCTCTCGTAGGTTCCTTTACCATTTGCTTGAGCAGGGCCACTTGGAGGGCATCCACTAGCATTCTACTGTTGTTAGAATCTGCAAAGGGGATTCCCCAATCTAAGGGTCTCATTTTCCAAGGAGTTACCGCGTGCGATAATTCCGCAAACCACGCTAACAGCAGTTAACGTGGTTTGCGAATGCAAATTTTTAATTTCGTATTCAGGGGGCGGAGTTGGGGCGGAGCAAATGTAAAGTAGGGAGGATTTATCGTGTGCTGCTGTTGTTACCCAGGTACAGAGTCCATCAAGCTAGGTTGAGAGAACAATGCACAAATCTCATCTTGGAGTGAGTTTCCTCTCTCCGTAGGTCATCAAATCTTCACAAGAGACCACTGTTCTGTTCGTACGTCTCACATTGAATGTGAAAGTGGCCCCTAACCCCCTACACTAATACTTAAACCTCACCTCAAGTTACTAGGTGGGCCTCCCATAGGGATACAAATACCTGTCTAGGAAGGAGGCATTATGGCAAGTCTCTCGCTCTTGCTCTCTCACTCTCTCTCTCTCTCTCATATCATACCAAACTGAAACAGGCCTGTCAGGAGACATCATGAACTGCAATATGTAGCTGATAGTGCAATTTGCAATACATATCACATGCAATATTGGAAAATGAGGCCCTAAGTCTGGCAGATTAAAATCTCCAGCATATCTCCTTTTTTCCCCACCTTTGGAATGTCTTCAATGAGATCTCTATCAATTTCCTCTGTTTGATTGGGAGGTCTGTAAACCACTCTAGTAAGAATGGATGTTCCATCGTCTTTTTTCAGGACGGTTCATAGTGCTTCTTCTTTGCCCCATTTTCCTTGCAGTTTGGTAGCTTGGATGTTGTTTTTGACAAAATGAGCTACTCTTCCTCCTTTTCTGTCTTCTCTGTCCTTTCTTAACAATTTGTATCCCGGAAGGGTTGTATCCCAATTGTGAAAATCTGTGAACCATGTCTCTGTAATAGCTACAATATCCAATTTTGCCTCTACCATTATGGCTTGCAGTTCTAGGATTTTTCTGCTCAGACTACGAGCATTTGTATTAGTGTTCTTTGAGTAATTATTTTGTTGAGTTTTGATAATCCTTCCGCCTGTTGCTTTATGATTATGATTTGGAGTTGGATTTGGATATGGGGGGTGACTATCCAGCTTGCCTCTGTTACCCCCATTGACTATTTTAAATGGTTTATGGCATAGGATTTGAATTTGTATCCCAGGATCTTTTTTCCTGCCACTGACAGATGTAAACCATCTTCATAAGAACATAAGAACATGCCATACTGGGTCAGACAAAGGGTCCATCAAGGCCAGCATCCTGTCTCCAACAGTGGCCAATCCAGGCCATAAGGTTCTTATGGCCTGGATTGGCTAGTTCCCAAAAACTAAGTCTATCCTATGTTACTGTTGCTAGTAATAGCAGTGGCTATTTTCTAAGTCATCTTAATTAATAGCAGGTAATGGACTGACTAGGAGTGTGCATTCGTTTGCAACGTATTGGCAATCCGCAACGTATATGCCACATTCGTTGTATTCGTGGGGGTCATGAAACATATGGTGAAACCCCAAGAATACAACGTATCACTAACGAATAAACCCCCACCCTCCTGACCCCCCCCCCCCAAGACTTGCCAAAAGTCCCTGGTGGTCCAGCGGGGGTCCTCAAGCGATCTCCTGCACTCGAGCCGTCGGCTGCTGGTATTCAAAATGGCGCCAATAGCCCCTGTGACATAGTAAGGGCAAAGGCTATCGGTGCCATTTTGAATACCTGCAGCCGACAGCCTGATTGCAGGAGATCGCTCCAGGACCCCCGCTGGGCCACCAGGGACTTTTGGCAAGTCTTAGGGAGGTCAGGAATCCCCCCCAAAGACTTGCTAAAAGTCTCTGGTGCTCCAGTGGGGGTCCTGGAGCGATCTCCTGCACTCGGGCCGACAGCTGCCAGTATTCAAAATGGTGCCGATAGCCTTTGCACTCTTACTATGTCACAGGGGCCGACCAATGGCACCTGTAGCCCCTGTGACATAGTAAGAGTGCAGAGTCTTTGCCCTTACTATGTCACAGGGGCTATCGGTGCCATTTTGAATACCGGCAGCTGACAGCCCGAGTGCAGGAGATCGCTCGAGGACCCCCGCTGGAACACCAGGGACTTTTGGCAAGTCTTGTGGGGGTCAGGAGGGTGGGGGTTTATTCGTTAGTGATATAGTGTATTCGTGGGGGTTCACCATACGTTTCATGACCCCCACGAATACAACGAATATGGCATATACTTTGCAGATTGCCAATACATTTCAAACGAATGCACACCCCTGGAATAGCTTCTTTCACCTCATATTTTAACCATGCCAGTAATCGTTTTGCCTTTCTTAATGTGTGGGATACATCTGGACTGTGCTTCTAGGATGGTATTTTTTAACAATGACAATGCCTCTTGCACACTTTTTACCTTTGTAGCTGCTCCTTTCAGTTTTTTCCTATTTTTCTCATTTTCTCAAAGTTTCCCTTTTGTAAGTTTAGCACGAGAGCCATGGATTTGCTTACTGTCTCCCTTCCAGTCATTAATTCAAATTTGATCATATTATGATCACTATTGCCAAGCAGACCTACCAATGTTACCTCTCTCACCAAATCCTGTGCTCCACTGAGAATTAGATCTAAAGCCTTTTACTTTTCCATATATGGCCTCAGTCTCCAATGAGTCCAAAATCCTGTTCCTTACACCAGACTTTGAGCCATGCATTGAATTTAGCTATGTGTTTATGTCTCTCTTTCCCCTTACCATAAGCAGGCAGTACTTCTGAAAAGGCAATAGATTTTGATTTTGTCATTTGTGCAATCTGTTTAGCCAGAGACTGGAAATCACTTTGGGTTGGATTTTCGAAAGGTTAGACGCTCCGGGCCTATTTTCAAAAGGCCCAGCAACGTGCATATAATTCTTGGGGCTTTATTAAAGGGGCGGGGCGTGGGCGGGTCAGGACAGTCTGGGGCGGGGCTAGTGCGGGGTCAGAGGCTCCAGTCACAGCGGCCATTTGCCGCTCTGCTTGGGATTGTGCACAAGCCAACTGCCGGCTGGTGCGCAATCCCCCCTGGGCTGAAGTAAGTTTTGCAATAAAAGACAGAAAAAAGAAAAGGTAGGGGGAAAAGGGCAGGGGAGATAGGGGAAGGGAAGAGAAGGTTGGGTGAGGGAGTAGGGAAGTTCCCTCTGAGGTCGCTCCGATTTCCAGCTGGGAGGGAACGGGGGAAGGCAGCACGGCTCGGCGTACACAAGGTGCACAATTGTGCACCCCATTTCTCGCATCGACCCCCTCACTGACCCCTGCGCACGGATGTTTTAAAATCAGGCGTACATGTGTGCGCGCTGGGTAGCTCGCACACATGTACGTCACGCGCGCTCCTTTTAAAATGTACCCCTTTGTACCTCTTGCATACTGTTTTCAGCAAGGTCATTTGTTCCAATGTGGATTATAACAACTTTTTTTTTTTATTTAAAAGTTTTTATATACCGCGCCATGGGGTAGTAGTCTATCCGACTAGTCAGAGTCCTCACTTTATTTCTTGATTACATTGATTATTTGGATGTCATTTCTACCAGCTGATCCTCCTGATAGGCTTTTAACAATAGCTCTTCTAGCAAATGGGGTTCCCAAATTAGTACCTCTGGTGATGGAGTCCTCAGTCACAATGGGTTGTTTCTTATGGTTAATGGTTGTATCCTGCATTTTCTGTAAGTATAATGTTAGACCTGTCCTTTCAGGTGATTCTTCACTATCCCTCCCTATAGCTTCATTGGTCTTTAGAACAGTGAGGGGATTTTGTGCTTGTGGCTCTTGAGAGATTGAAAGCTTCTTTCTCATAGGCTTTATTATATGAGAGCTTGCTGTGCTCCAGTTCATTATGTTCTCTTGTGTACTCTATGTATGTGTGGGAGTGGGGGGGTGGGGGAGACATGTGGATTGTTGAGTTGAAGGGTGTCTTTGGGTTACAGGTCTTATTCTACCTGATCCCACTGAAAACCTCTTTTTTTCTGGCCTTATTTTTATTTTCATATATAGATTTTTTTTGAATTGGGTGTGTTTTTTGAGGTTTCTGATTCTTCCTTTATTGCGGATAATTTAGCTTTAAGGTGAACTAATTCTTTTCTCAGTGTAGTTAGCTCTGTACATATTGGGCAAGCCTTTACATTCCAGATTTTTTTGCAAAGTCCATAAGCAAAGCACATCAAGCAGCACTGACTGATACATGGGGGTAACCTGCATGGCAAATACTACCATAGGAAGCTTTCTCGGCAGACTGGATGGACTATTGGTCCTTTTCTGCCATCATTTCTTTGTTTCTGTCATCATTTTTATGTTTCTGTTTTAAAACAATTACTTTTTAAGTAACAATTATTCATTTATTAAGGTAACTTTTATAATAATTTATTCCTGCTTTTGTATTCTATAGAACTATACCAGTGAGATCAAAATTCTGGAATTCTGAGACTTCACAAATAAGCCTGTCAGATAAGTGCTACTTATTTATTTCACAAAAAAATCTATTTTCTATTTCAACATCTGTTTACTCTTTTATAATGTTCTTTAAGGACTGATACTTTGTATTCCCTTATATCTTTCATCTACAGATGAGTTTCTGGATGTTCCCTTCAGGTGAGTTTAATGTTCTATTTTTGTGTTCTCCTCAATTTGTTACTTTTGTATGTTTTATTTCTTTTCCTTTAAAATTTTCCTTGCTTTCCTCTTCTTTAGTGATATTCTGTTGTCTCTATTTATTCAAGCCTGTTAACGTTGGTGGTATGTAAACATTTGACCTACTCTTAGCTACTTGTGAGCAAGAATAGCACTCCTATCCGTCCCTTCAGTCAGGACAGCTAGACTAACCCAAGAGAGAGAAAGTGCTTTATCCTTTGCAGGACCTATACTGTGGAACACCATGCCACTAGAGATCAGACTACAAAGAGACCTCAAAACTTTTAAAAACAGTTTAAACACTGGCTTTTTAAACAAGCCTTTTACAAAGAGAAAGGAGAATTGAAAGTATAAAAAACCGGCAGAAGAACATCAGCACACAGCATTTTTTTTTTCCAACACGTGCGTTTTTATTAGTTTATTATTTTAACTCAGGGCTAACATAATAGAAATACACAGAGTATGAGGATTATACTTGTAAATAAAGTATTATACATGTATAAAAGGACAAACTTATCACACTCATCAAATAATATTTATTATGAAATG
This sequence comes from Rhinatrema bivittatum, assembly GCF_901001135.1. Taxonomy (NCBI): domain Eukaryota; kingdom Metazoa; phylum Chordata; class Amphibia; order Gymnophiona; family Rhinatrematidae; genus Rhinatrema; species Rhinatrema bivittatum. The sequence goes on along the minus strand of NC_042616.1, from coordinate 341,781,684 downwards.
ATGTAACCGAACCTTAGTGGCACTTGTTAGAATGTACCGTATTTTTCGCTCCATAAGTCGCACCTGACCATAAGACGCACCTAGGATTCAGAGGGGGAAAATTAAAAAAAAAAAAAATTGTGCTAAACCAGCTCTGCGTCTGGGCGTCTTATGGAGCAAATTAGGGGAGTGCATAGTTTTTTTTTTTCTCCCCATTTTGTTTTCGGGTCTGGGGAGGGCCATTTCGGTCCACTCCCCAGATCAGAAAATTTTTCTTTCTGTGGGAACCCCCCAAAACCCCCCCCCCCATCCCAACCCTTTAAATTAACAACCTCCACCCCCCTGACCCCCCCCAAGACCTGCCGAATTAATTTCCTGCAACCCCCCACCCTCCTGACCCTCCCAAGACCTGCCGAATTAATTTCCTGCAACCCCCCACCCTCCTGACCCCCCCAAGACCTGCCAAACGTCCCTGGTGGTCCAGCGGGGGTCCAGGAGCGGTCCGGGAACGATCTCCTGGGCGTGGGCCGTCGGCTGCCAGTAAACAAAATGGCGCCGACGGCCCTATGCCCTCACTATGTCACTGAGACCGACCGCTGCTATTGGTCGGTCTCAGTGACATAGTGAGGGCATAGGGCCGTCGGCGCCATTTTGTTTACTGGCAGCCGACGGCCCTATGCCCTCACTATGTCACTGAGACCGACCAATAGCAGCGATCGGTCTCAGTGACATAGTGAGGGCATAGGGCCGTCGGCTGCCAGTAAACAAAATGGCGCCGACGGCCCTATGCCCTCACTATGTCACTGAGACCGACCAATAGCAGCGGTCGGTCTCAGTGACATAGTGAGGGCATAGGGCCGTCGGCGCCATTTTGTTTACTGGCAGCCGACGGCCCACGCCCAGGAAATCATTCCCGGACCCCCGCTGGACCACCAGGGACGTTTGGCAGGTCTTGGGGGGGTCAGGAGGGTGGGGGGTTGCAGGAAATTAATTTGTCAGGTCTTGGGGGGGGGGGTTGTAGGAAATTAAGTCGGCAGGTCTTGGGGGAGTCGGGGGGGGGGTGTTTGTTAGATTTTTGTTTGGTTTTTTTTTTATATTCGCTCCATAAGACGCACATACATTTTCCCCCCACCTTTGGGGGAAAAAAAGTGCGTCTTATGGAGCGAAAAATACGGTACTACCCGATACATTTACCAACTTTAATTTATGTGCCTGTATGTAAACCGTTGTGATGGTATATAACTTAACGATGGTATAGAAAAGATTTTAAATAAATAAATAAATAGTAAGGCTTGCAAGCATCAGTAAGACCACTGTCTTACTGTAGTTACTTCAGTGCCTTTGCTAATGTGGCTTACTTTCTTAAATGTATCTTTTTTTCTTAAAACAATCATTTTATCTTTTTTTTTTATAGTTCTGAAAAAGGAGCTAAGGCTTGCCTTCTTCTGTGGAAAATTATCATCAAATGTAGCAGTGGCACAGCACTTGTAATTCTTTTCCATAAAGGAAATCTCTGAGAAAGACAGTTTCCTTTTTTTTTTTTTAACTTCTTGTAAGTGTTGCCACTTACAAGAAGTAAGTGACAGTTATTCTTTTACAACTGGATTCAATCATACTTCTGTCTAGCAAATGCTGATATTAAGTCTGTGGGTCATCTGAATTTACAGTTAACTCTAACTTGTTGCGCTCGGGGGTGGACCCTTGTCCTGGGGCAGTGGAAAACGGCTCCCTGGTAGGGACTAGGAAGTACCTGCCCCCAGGGGCGGAGCACTGGAGGAGACAGAGGCTAAGATAAGCTTCACCACTGGAAGACCGTGGTCCCCCCAGGTGGAGCCCGTAGGGACCCGGGCCGCTTGGACTTAGGTGGGCCTCAAAGGGTCTCCTGGAGAGGTGATAGACAAGCGTGCCCATGGACAGCAAGGAAGCGCGGTCGGACTTGAGACTGAGATCCAGATGGAGCAAGGAAGACCAGAATAGCATAGGTGATGACAGGGCAAGGCACAGAGCCAGAATCAGGAGACGCAGTCAATCAGGCAGGGGTCAGAATCCGAGGGTCAGTCAGAGCAGTAGTCAGGCAAGGCAGATGTCAGATTCTGGAGGTCAGACGAGGTCACAAGGCAGGCAGAGGTCAGGATGCAGGCAGCAGACAGGAAGGTCGAGGAACAGGCCGAGGTCAGTAACCAAGATACAGTCCTAGGGTACTTCCTGGGGAGGCAAATGGACAGACGCAGGAACAGAAGGGTGCTGGAACAAGGCTGGAACAGTAGGATGCAGGAACAAGGCTGGAACAGTAGGATCCTGGAACAAGGCTGGAACGAGACTGGAACAAGGCTTAGAACGCAGTGACAATCTAGCACCCAATACAATGCCGACCCGATTGCCAAGGCAAGGAAGTGCAGGCAGGGACTTCCTTAAATAGTTCCTTCAATCAGGGTACGCTGCGGAGCTAGGACCTGTCCCTGGCCCTACAAGAGGCCGGGCGGTCTGCACATGCGTAGGGGCATGGCCAATGCCATGGGAGACGCCGAACTCCGGCATGAGGCCTGATGCACGGTGGAAGGCCCGGCGACCGCCACTGTGGGATGCCGAGGTCTGGAGGTGCTCGCGGCTGCTGCTAGGGAGGCCAACCCGGGACCTGCAGAGGCGCCAGAGAGGTAACCAGGCACGTGTGCGGGTCAGATGCAGATGGGGTGTGCAGATGGGGTGTGCCATGGCCTTGTAGAGAGAGGCCTTCTAGGCCTCTCTCTACAAGGCCATGGCTTGTCAGGATAAGTCCTATGGAAGTTTTTCAGGAGTTCCTTATCAAGAATGCTGTGGGAAGGTTCCCACAAGTTCTCCTCAGCCCCATAACCCTCCCAGGCTAAGAGGTACTCCCATTTCCCTCAACGCCGACAGTTGTTGAGGACCTCTCTTACCTGAAGAGACCTGTGGAGGAGAGGGAACACTACGTGAGGGCCAGGAGAGGATCAAAGGTTTCAGCAGCGAAACATGGCACGTGTTATAGATGCCCATGGCACGCGGCAGCTGGAGCTGATACGATACTGCTCCCACTCTTCGAATCACTGGAAACGAGCCGATGTATTTGGGAGCCAATCGGTGAGAGGGAAGTCTCAATCTTATGTGTCAGGTGCTCAGCCATACCCTCTGGCCAGTACAGAAGAGTGGAGCGGGATGTCTATGGGCATCAGAAGTACGCTTGGAAGATTCAGCGGCCTGTGTAAGGCATTCTTTCAGCTTGACCATTGGCCTCTGAGTGAAACTCAAGGCAATGTTAAACTTCTTACATAGGAGCGCCAGTACCTGGCGGCAAACTGTGGTCCTCGATCGGATATAATTTCCTTTGGGAGTCCATGGAGATGGAAAATATGTTTCAAAAACAACTTGGTTAATTCTGGGGCCAATGGAAGGCCTGGCAAGGGAATAAAGTGACCCATCTTCGAGAACCCATCGATGATGACCCAGATTACAGTATTGTTGCGGGACGGAGGCAGGTCCATGATAAAGTCCGTTGAGATACTAGACCATGGCTTGGTAGGTGCTGGCAGTGGTTGGAATAGGCCCCAAGGCCGTCCGGTAGGCAGCTTCTGTTGGGCACAGACGGGTCATGAATCTACATATTTACGAGAGGCTTGCACCATGTTGGCCCATTAGCATTGTCTTCGTAACATCTCTAGGGTCCTGGAATGACCCGGGGGTACTGCCAACTTGGAATCATGAGCCCATTTCAGAACTCATTCACGTAATCTATGTGGAAATACTGTTTTCCTAGCTGGAACTGTGGTGGTCACGGCATGGGATACGCAGGCAGGATCTATAATATATCTATTAACGTCAGGGACATCTTCAGGTTCAAAGGATCTTGAAAGTGCATCTGCACAGAGGTTCTTGGAAGCTGGGCAATAACTTAGAATGAAGTTGAAACATTCAAAGAAGAACGCAAATTGGGCTTGTCAAGGGTTCAAGGGTTGAGCTTCTTTAAGGTGCTCAAGATTCTTATGGTTGGTGAAAATGGTAAACTTGTATTGTGCCCCTTCCAACCAGGGACACCACTCTTGGAGTGCCAACTTGACGGCGAGAATTTCTCGGTCAACAACGGTATAGCGTTGTTCTGTAGGAGAGAACTTATGTGAGTAGAATGAAGAGGGTATCAGTTTACCCTTGGGAGAAAACTGGCTTAAGACGGCTCCTGCTCCAATTGCAGAGGCGTCAACTTCAACAACGAAAGGACGTCTTGGGTCTGGATGCTGGAGACAAGGACTGGAACAGAAAGCTTCTTTAAGCGTCTGAAAGGCGGTTTGTGCTTTGGGAGTCCACACACGAGTGTTAGCCCCTTTCTTGGTCATGGCAGTCAGTAGAGCAGCTAGGGGAGAATAATTGGCAATGAAGCTCCGGTAATAATTGGTAAAGCCAAGGAAATGTTGTAAAGCTCATAGGCCTACTGGCTGAGGCCAGTCTCGGATCCCCTGGATCTTTTCTGGATCCATGGAGAAACCTTGTTCGGATATGATGTACCCTAAGAAGGGTAAACGACTTTGCTCGAAGAGGCACTTTTCTATCTTGGCATAAAGATGGTTTTCTCTTACATGCTGGAGAACACCCCGAACATGATCTCGATGAGATTTAAGGTCTTTGGAGAAAATCAGGATGTTGTCAAGATATACGACTACGAAGGAGTACAAGAGGTCAGAGAATTTCATTCGTAAGGCGTTGAAAGACCGCTGGGGCATTACATAGCCCAAAGGGCATCACAGCATATTCATAGTGACCATCCCGCATGTTGAATGGGGTCTTCCAGATGTTTTCAGGTTGGATGCATACCAGATTGTACGCACCGCCTTATATCCAACTTGGTGAAGATCTGTGCCCTTTGTAGGTGATCGAACAACTCACTGATAAGGGGCAGAAGGTATCGGTCTTTGCCGGTTATGGTGTTGTTATCAACCAGCTCCCTGAGGGGAGGAGTTAGCAATATGTTATCGACCAGCTCCCCCAACAGGAGGCGATAGCAATCTGTTAGAGATCATCTCTCCCATGGGGAGGAGTTAGCAATCTGATGTTGATCAACCCCCCCAGGGGCGGAGTTAGCAATCTGTTACTTCTCTGGATAAGGAGTTTAGCAATCTGTTAATGATCAGCTCCTCCAGAAGGGAGGAGTTAGCAATCTGATCAATGCTGTACCCCGAAGGGGAGGAGCTGGCAATTTATAATACTCCATAGGTGGAGTTATCAATCTGTAGTGGGTTGGCTCCCCCACAGAGTGACAGTCTGTACAATACAACGCTTGTAATGTGGGGAAGAGCACCCAATGTAAGTTGGTGAATCCCTGGGCCGATGGCAGATGACAACACCCCCAAGGGAATATCCTGAGAGGGACCACCGGCTAGGCTGGAGTATGGAGACAGACACAGATAGTTCTTTATTAGACAGGTAGTAGAACCACCAGAGATGGCAGTAGTGAGCTGATGTACCCGGCAGGGCTGAAGTCCCTCAGATACTGGAACTGCGATCTCTGGGTTTGCTGAGCTGTAGAGATAGACTATAGGTAGTGAGTAGACAGGGTATGCTGGATACATAACCAGTAGATGATACACTCACAATTGTAGATATATCTTTAATGGCTCCTATGCAACAGAGAGTCTTCAGTATATTCAGGATCAGGAGCCTTTAGGCGAGTACTGGTTCCTAAATGCAATCTGGAATAAGAACTCACAATATCTGTGTATGCGATGTCTTCTGAAATAGAAGAGAGTCTTTGGAGGTTTATAGAAGAGAGTCTTTGAAGGGTTTTAGGAACATGGGCCCTTGTGGAGTGAGTACTGGTTCCTATCTACAATATGAAATAGTAATTCACAAGATATAGGTAGGTGATAACTTCTGATATAGAAGAGAGTCTTTGAAGGGTTTTAGGAACATGGGCCCTCGTGGAGTACCGGTTCCTATCTGCAATATGTAATAATCACTCACGATCTCTGTATCTGCAATAACGTCTTAGACAGAAGAGAGTCTTCAGTACTAGGAACATGGGCCCTCGTGGAGCGAGTACCGGTTCCTATCTACAATAGAACTCACAGTGTTCACGTCTGTGATTGCTTCCAGGCAGTTGGGAGTCTTCTGAGCATTGAGGGACATAGGCCCTCGAGGAGCGAGTACCGGATCCCGTTTTAGAACCTGAAATCAAGAAGAGAGAGCGGGGCCCCCAAGGAGTGGGCACCCCTTGGTAAGTTTGTGGAGGCAAAGCAGCGGAGAAAGAATTCCCCTTGCTAACTCGATTTGTAGTTGCAAAGACCTTTTAAGGTGGAAGCAGATGACGTCACCACGGGGGGACGCCCCCAAGGTTTGCGCCCTTGCCGGTACAAACTCTGGAGCCCGCGCGCGCGTGCCCTTACATCATCAGATACATGGCAGATCCGCAGCATCAGGCCAGCCCGGGGACTCCGGGAAGAAGCAGCAAGGAGAAGCCATGGCAACATCTGTCTGTCAGATCCGAAGGGAGTCGCCATAGAGGTAGAGAGTGTGGAATGAGGGCAAAAACAGGCATGAACGCAACAGGCATTGAGCCCTCTGTAGTCAATACAAGGGTGTAGACCGCCGTCCTTTTTCTTAACAAAGAAGAAACCCGCTCCAGCAGGAGAATCAGAGGGATTAATGAATCTTTTTCTAGGTTCTCTTTGATATACTCAGACATGGCTAGGGTTTCAGGGTGAGACAGTTGATAAGTTCTGCCCTTGGGAGGTGTGGTGCGTGGCAGAAGTTCTTTGGGACAATTGAACTTGCACAACGGAGGCAAGGTATCCACTTTCTGCTTCGAGAAGACATCTTCGAAGTCAGCATACTGAGTAGGCAACCCAGATAGGGTGGTAGACTTCAGCACAGGGACTACAGGAGTTACTTGACGTAGACATGTCTTCTGGCATTTGGGACCCCACTGCTCCAACTGCAGGGCATGCCAATCGAACTGGGGTTTGTGGGCCTGGATCCAGGGCAGCCCCAGGATAACTGGATGTGTAGAACATTTCAATACATAGAAGGACATCTCCTCCTCGTGGAGAATGCCCACGGTAAGACGGATAGCCACTGTTCGATGTGTGACCAGCCCCGGAAGGAGTTCCCCTTGAATGGAGGTGATTCGGAGATTCACATCTAAGAGGAATGTTCAGAAGCTTGACAATGTCATCCATAAGGAAGCTGCCACTTGCTCCGGTATAAACGAGCAGTGGTGGAGAAGGAGTGGGCCACAATGCCTAGAGAGACGGGAAGCAGGAGTTGGGGGCCGGTGACAGTAGCACCTAAGCTTGGGACCCCTGCTGGGCTCAGGCATTGCAGTTTTCTGGACGCACTGGACAGAACTGCCAAAGATATCCGGAAGTGCCACAGTAAAGGCAAAGACTCTCCTTCCTCCGACAGAGATGTTCGAACAGACACAGTCGCCCACGGTTCACCTCCATAGGTTCCACCACGGAAGAGGGTGGTGGTGGTGCTGGAGTCTTGGCTGGAGGACTCAGAACACGCGTGGGGTGTGGTATCGGAAAGCGGGAAGCCTTTACTTCTAGGCGTCTTTGCTGGAGATGATGGTTGATCTTCCCAGTGAGGGAAATCAGGTCCTCTAGAGACGTGGGAGTCCCACAGACAGAGAGTTCATCTTTGAGAGCACTGGAGAGTCCACCTAGGAAGATGGCTTGCAGACAATCTTCTTGCCACCCAAGTTCAGTAGCCAGGGTCCTGAACACCACCATATACTCAGAGAGGGTCCCTGACCCTTAATGGAGGTGGAGCAGATCATGGCTTGCTACAGCCTGGTGGCCTGGGTCTCCGAAGGTTTACTTGAAGAGAGCAACAAACTCGGATAACTTGGAAAGTATGGGATCAGAGTATTCCCATAAGGGAGAAACCCAAGCAAGAACCTTCCCTTCCAGGCGGGAAAGGATAAAAGTCACTTTAGGGATCTCCTTCAGGAACAAGGAGGGTTGCAGTGCAAATTGCATAAAGCACTGGTTGAGGAATCCATGACAGGAGCGTGGGTCCCCATTGTATCGAGGAGGTGCAGGGAGCGCCAATGATGCTTGGGGTAGCCAATAGTCCCACGGGGTTGGCCAGAACTGTATCTCATAGCTGGGAACAAAGCTCTTCCACCGAAGAAGCTAGCGATTCTAAAGCTTGATGAAGTTCCTTGACTGTGGTGGCCAAACCCGGTAGGTCCCTGGAGGCGGGAGACTCCACTGAGTCCATGGCCTTGGCAACCTGTTGAGCTCGGGGATGGACCCTTGTCCTGGGGCAGTGGAGAACGACTCCCTGGTAGGGACCAGGAAGTACATGCCCCGAGGGGGTGGAGCACTGGAGGAGACAGAGGCTAAGATAAGCTTCACCACTGGAAGCCCGTAGGGACCCAGGCCGTTTGGACTTAGGTGGGCCTTGCAGGGTCTCCTGGAGAGGTGGTAGAAGGCGTGCCCATGGACAGCAAGGGAGCGCGGTCGGACTCGAGACAGGTTCAGATGGAGCAAGGAAGACCAGAACAGCATAGGCGATGACAAGGCAAGGGACAGAGCCAGTATCAGGAGACACAGTCAATCAGGCAGGGGTCAGAATCCGAGGATCAGTCCGAGGAGTAGTCAGGCAAGGCAGAAGTCAGGTTCTGGAGGTCAGATGAGGTCACAAGGCAGGCAGAGGTCAGGATGCAGGCAGCAGGCAGGAAGGTTGAGGAACAGGCCAAGGTCAGTACCAAGAGACAGTCCGAGGGTACTACCTGGTGAGACAAACAGACAGACGCAGGAACAGAAGGACGCTGGAACAAGGCTGGAACAGTAGGATCCTGGAACAAGGCTGGAACGAGACTGGAACAACACTGGAACGAGACTGGAACAAGTGTTAGAAAGCAGTGACAATCTAGCACACAATACAATGCCAACCCGATTGCCAAGGCAAGGAAGTGCAGGCAGGGACTTCCTTAAGTAGTTCCTTCAATCAGGGCGTGCCTGGCCTTACAAGAGGCCGGCCGGTCTGCAAGTGTGTAGGCCCATGGCCAATACTGCGGGAGACTCCGAACTCCAACGTGAGGCCTGTTGCATAGTGGAAGGCCCGGTGACTGCCACCACGGGATGCCGAGGCCTGGAGTTGTTCGCGGCTGCCACTGGGGAGGCCGACCCGGGACCTGCAGAGGTGCCAGAGAGGTGAGCAGGCAAATGTGCGGGCCGGACGTGGACGGGGCGCGCAACATAACTATTCTCAGCCTTACCTTAGCAGGATTCCATACATAAAATTCACTTTATCACTCTCATTCATGCTATGTCATTACACTGTCCTTGTCAATAAATTATATTTTTCTGCACTTTTTCAGTTTTTGAGTGGAGCCAAAGCAAAATTTTCTCTGAAGTTTGTTGTGGTTTTTTTTTTCTTAAATCTAAACTGTCATCCCTCTTCTGACATCATGAAATTTGTGCATTTGCTGATGTCACTGTTCAAATTAGTTCTTATGCTAGATGATACCAAGCAAGAGAGACCTCGGAGTTATAAATGATAACCAGCTAAATCTAAGAAAATTCATCACCAACACAACCAAAGACTGCTTCTTCAAACTTCAGGTACTAAAAAGACTCAAACCGCTACTGTATTTTCAAGACTTCAGATCGGTACTCCAGGCCATTATATTCTCCAAATTAGATTACTGCAATTCCATTCTGCTAGGCCTTCCCGCTTCCTCCACCAAACCGCTTCAGATGCTACAAAATTCGGCTGCCAGAATTTTAATACATCTCAAGTATACTATTAAGAAAAATGTCTTAATCAGTTAGATCACATTAACTTCATTACATTACATCTCAAAAACACTAGTGAGAAGAAAATCTTTGTAAGATGTTTTAAATTTCTTAAGATCATCCAGGGATCTTAAATCCAGAGGAATCAAGTTCCATTGGGAGGGCGCCACAACTGAGAAGGAAGTCTCTCTAGTACAGAACAAACGAGCTTGACGAATAGAAGGAACTTCAAGGAAGTTCAACTGTGAAGATCTCAAACATCTAGCTGGTTTGTGAATTCTCAATAGAGCATTAAACCAAAATGGAGAGTCACTCATATGAAGTTTGAAAACAATCAATCCTATTTTAAACAAAATCCTTTCAGAAACTGGTAACCAGTTAAGATTGCATAAAACTGGTGATATCCTATCATAACGTTTTAGGTTACAGAGTTAGTGCGTGCTAACTCCTGTTAGCGCACACTAACTCCCGATCGTGCACACTAACCTGGCAGAGTTAAGGAGCACTATCTGGAGTTAGCACGCACTAAGTCAAAAATGAATTTTTTCCAAAATTTCGGAAAAAATTCAATCATTTTTCGTTCTCCCGAACCATTCCAAATTAGGCAATTTCGTGACATTGCCTAATTCGGGAAAATCAATTGCACATCCCTAATGTTTAATATTTCTCAGAATGATTCTAATAGTCTTTCTGCTGCTGTATTTTGCCCTGTCTTAGTTCTACTACACTTGCCAGTGGGAGTACTGAGAGGAGAGGATCACTTTGCTGGTGGATGGAAAAAATAGTAAGTACTGCTTGTAAGTTAGTGTGTTTTATTTTAAATAGGCAGTCAGAAAGTCAGGCAACAAACAGAAGTTTGTGTGTTTATATTTCCCAACCCTCCCATCCCTCTCCCACCCACCCTTAGCTCATCCTTTAATTTACAGGCAGGTGTCACTTTCACACTTAAAAAGAAAATCAGCCTTTTAACTTAAACTCAGAAATTCCCCACACCTTATCAGGAGTTTGATCATTCCCTTGTAGGTCACTACCAGATATATAATGAATAACTAATACTTATTTATGTATTTAGATTTTTATATTCCACCTTTTGGCACTTCAAAGTGTACATCAAAGAGGATTACATTCAGGTACTATAGGTATTTCCATATCCCCACAGGGCTTAAAATCTAATTTTGTACCTGAGGGTAAAGTGACTTGCCCAAGGTCACAAGGAGTGACAGCAGGATTTGAACCCTGGTTTCTCTGGGTTGTTGCCCACTTCTCTAACTGCTAGGCTACTCCCATTTAAAGGACCCTAATTGTATGCAATCCTACACCCATAGCAACCTAAAACTTAATTAGGAACTGAACAATTTTAAGATGAAAGCAGCAGTCCAGCAGCAAGAGTGGAAGCTTGGGGTGGGGAGCTCTGCACCTAGGACTTATGGTCTGCCCAGGAAGCACGGTATTAGATCAACTTCCTGGAGCTTTGGGCAATCAGGTACACTCTGTGTGCTTTCAGAGATCAGCTGTTCAACAAAATTGTCCAGAACCAAACAGACAGCCAAGCAGCAGTGGTGTTGTATGTCAACAAGTAGAGAGGCACAGGATCATACCTCCTGTGTCAGGAAGCTGTCCAGATTTTGTTCTGGGCCCTGTCCTATGGGATGGTACTCAGGGCCATGTATCTGGCCAGAATGGAGAACGTGATAGTGGACAGACTGAGCCAGGCCTTCAGACTCCATGAGTGGTTGCTGGACCAGGGGATGGTGTATCAGATTTTCCTCATTTGGGGAAACCTAGACTTGGACTTGTTCACATTCCCCTGCAACAGGAAAGTGACTCAGATCTGCTTCCTGTACAGGTCAGATGGTGAGCCAGCCGTGGACACCTTTGCTTGACATTGGGGCAAGGGTCTTCTGTACGCATAGCCTACAATTCCTCTGGTTTCGAAGACTCTCTTGAAGCTTCGAGAGGACCAAGGGACTATAATCCTCATAGCCCCTCATTGGCCAACACAGATCTGGTTTCCGTTCCTTTGGGAGTTGTCCATCCAGAGACCAAAATCAGGGCAAGCTGTGGCATCCCAACCTCCAGGACCTGTTGCTTACAGCCTGGATGTTGAGAGGCTGATTCTGCAGCTCCTTGATAAGATCTGTCTCGGGTCCTACTGGCTTCTAGAAAACCTTCCACTAGAAAGTTCTATAGACGGAAAATTTTTAAAATTCACCTTTAAATCTTTGCAATTTCTCCTTTCAGTTTTTTCGTAACTATTTTCCTCCGTTTAAAATAGTCTGCCTTTTGAAAGCTAAATGATATCATAATAGATATCCTTCGTGTACTCCCTTTAGTTATCAAGTCAAATTTAATCATGTTATGATCACTTTTACTCAATGGCCCCAATACCATTACCTTTTGCACCAAATCATGTGTTCCAGTAAGGTAGGGATTCCAAAATTGTGGGTTGGGACCCCAAACAGGTTCGCTAAATCTTCAGCTGGGGTCACAAGTGCCTCAAACAGCAGTACTCTTTAGGCAGCAGCAGCAGTAGTAGAATTATGGTAGAAGTCAGGTGGGGCCTGTGAGCCCCACCCTTTTATGAGTTTCTCTAGAAACAGGAAGCCCTGAGTGAGGAGGGACTGGGCCGCTGCAGGGCCTTTGAACTTGCACTGGCTCACAGGCTCTGCGCTGATTTTCATTACTAATGTGCTGGCACTTGCAGATCATCATTTGAGCTCAGGACCAGCCATGATGGGAAGGGAGGACAAATTGTTTACAGCCAGTGGGTATTACTACCACTCCTGTCCCCTCACCTCACTTACCACTCAACCTACCCAAGAGAAAAATGTTGCATTTATCATTAGCCTGATCCTCTTCTCACTAGTTTTTATTCATCTTTGGTCCAAGGCCCAAAAGAAAATATTACTGCTGACCCGTGTTGTGCTCCCCAGCCGTGGCAGGCCTGTGGCCAGGCTCACTCACCCCCGATACCAGGCCCCCGGAACTGGCCTAACCTCCAATGGTGGCAGTGGGCAGTCGCCTCCGTGCCCGTGCTCCCTCAAGGTTCCTGGGGACCCTCCTATGCTTCTGTGAGCTCTTCCAGGGCCAACCAGGCCTCCCCATGTATGGCACGGGGAGGTGCCGCTATTTCCTCCTCTCCGGCCTGTCGGCCTTAGGCACATGTGCGTGTGCGCGCTTTCCTGGGTTTTAAAGGGGCCACGGCAGGAAAGCCTCTCGCGGCCCCAGGTGATGACGTCAACCAGCTCCACTATTTAAGGCAGGCTCAGATATTCAGAGCCTGCCTAGGCAACAGGTCTCCATGCTTCTCTGTCATGTGCTTTGTTGCTGCTCCAGTTCCAGTTCCTGCTCCAATACCTGTTCCAGTTCCAGTTCCTGATCCAGTACCTGTTCCAGTTCCAGTTCCTGCTTACTTTCTGATGGACCTCCTTGGTTTTGATCCTTTGCTCAGACTTGACCTCGCCTTCAGCTGCCTGTCTCCAACCCATTTCTTGGACCTGACTTTCACCTTTAGCTGCCAGCCTCGATCCTCTGTCTGGACCCGAACTCTGTTTTTGCCTCATCCTACCAGAATCCTTCATCTCCACTGCCACCCGGCACTCTGTCTCAGGACATCTTCTCCTGCATCAACCACGTGGAGGCCTGCCTAAGTCCAACTGGCACCGGTACCCAAGGGCTCAACCTGTGGGGAACGAGGACTGGTATTGGAGAAGCTCCAGTCGGCCTCTGCTTCCCGCTTGGCCTTGCCTCCTGACGGTGAGGACCCGTGGGGGTTTCCCCCATGGGTGGTGCCAACACCACCTCGGATCAGGGGTCCACCTCCGCAACAGGTTGCCAAGGCCATGGACCTAGTGGAGCCTGGTAGACCTGGTGGCCCTGGTGGAGCCATTCCGGGCCTGGCTCTGAAGATCCAGGAACAGCAGCGGATCCTCGAGATGTTGGCTTCAACCATTGAGTGCCTCAATGCTCGTCTGAACTCTCATCCAGCCCCAGCAGCTTCCATGCCTGTCTCGTCCAGTTCTCCGGCACTGGCTACTTTGGTCAGGGCTTCACTCTCTCTACATGCTCCGCCCCATATTAATTGGGACATGAAGCTTTGTAGAGGCTTCATAAACCAATGCTATATGCAGTTTGCCTTGCAACCGTCCGTATTCCAGGATGACATCATGAAGATGACCTTCATCCTCTCTCATTTAGAAGGCAAGGTGCTGGCTTGGGCTTCTCCCTTAGGGGAGTAAGCAGACTCTTCTCCAAGGGTAACCATGCTTCGTCACCACCTTCTGATGGACTTTTGATGATCCAGGAAGGCAGGCAACGGCGAGTTTGGACCTTCTTCACCTGCGGCAAGGCCATTGGGCACTCAACAAGTATACTATTGAATTTAACTCCCTAGTGACTGAGCTGGGCTAGCAAGAAGACTGTCTCTGATCCATTTACCTAGATGGTCTGTCACCTCAGCTCAAGGATGAGCTTGCAGTCCGTGAACTACCGATCTCTCTCGAGGGCCTCATCAACCTCATGGGTCACATAGACCATTGCCTCCAGGAGCGCCACTGGGAGGTCTGAGCGCCTCATCGCCCAGATGTGGAACGTTCTCATTCCCCTCCCACTGAGGGGCCCACTACCAGCGAGCTCCACCTCATAACAAACTTGAGGAGCCTATGCAGCTAGGGCATGGACATCTTACCCCAGAAGAGTGTCTCAGGATAAGGCATTCTGGCCTGTGCTTATATTGCGGGGCTGCAGGATATCGTTTGTCTTCTTGTCCCATCCATCCGGGAAACTTGCTGACCTGAGTTTGGTAGGGGTCCTGAAATTGGGTGCTACTCTCTGGCCCCCCCCAACTGACACTTCTGGTTACTCTGACTTAGAACTCCTGCTTTTTTCTTACCCTAGCTTTGGGGTAGAAGCCAGCGGAAACTTCCTAATGAAGGATCTGGCCATACACCTGGGTATCCCTACTCATACCATTGAGATACCATTGCTCATTGCCTTTATTCATGGCAACCCTTTTACCTGGGAGGATTACACAAGTCACCATCCCTGTTTGTCTTCAGAACCTTGCATGAGGAGGAAGCTGAATTTGTCCTACTGGACAATTCCATCCACCCGGTGGTGCTAGGTCTACCCTGGCTTCAGCGTCACTCTCTGTGGTTCAATTGGGAGACTCTGCAACTGTCAGAGTAGAGTCCTGCCTGCCACCACTTTTGTTTATGAAAAGTGGAACCACCATTTGTGCTCCTGCTGGAGGCCACCATCTCAGGCCTTCCAGTGCCTTACGTTGACTTTGAGGATGTCTTCTCCAAACAGAAGGCCGACATCCTCCCTCCACACCGAAAATTCGATTGTCTCATCGATCTCTTGCCTGGAACATCTCCTTCCAGGGGCAGAACCTATCCTTTCTCTGTACCAGAAACCAAGGTTATGTCGGACTATATCCATGAAAACTTGGCTAAGGGATTTATTCGTTTTTCCATGTTGCCTGCCGGCGCAGGCTTCTTTTTCATTACCAAAAACAATGGGTCCTTACTACCATGTATTGTCTATTGTGGCCTAAATGCCATAACTCATAAGAACAAGTACCCTCTGCCTTTGATCAACAAACTATTGATCGTTTTCAAAGGGCCACCATCTTTACTAAATTAGACCTGCAAGGAGCCTACAATCTGATCCGCATATGCCCAGAATATGTCTGGAAAACCTCCTTCAATACCAGAGATGGGCACGATGAATACCTTGTAATGCTGTTTGGCCTTTGCAATGCCCCTGCGTGTTTCAGCTCATGATAAATGAGATATTCTGTGACCTGCTCTATACAAAAGTCATCACCTATCTGGATGACATACTTGTCATCTCCAAAGACATTGCCACCCATCAACAGGATGTCCACGCTGTGCTTCAATGCCCTCGCGATAATTGTCTTTATTCCAAGTTTTACCTCCTTAGCATGTTCTGATGTGAGATTTACTCCATCAATGCTGGGATAATTGAAATCTGTTAGCATTTCATCATCTCTCTGTTCATTCTGGCCAGATCATCACCACTGCTATTCTTTTTCAATTTAAGATTTTTATTAGAAACATCATGAAGAAAAATGTGTAACATTATTGAGTACAAATGTAAAGTACAATAAACACTGAACAGAAATGAGTTTCTATGGTGTTATTAAGTTATACCCCTTACCCCCTCCCCCCAATCTTGCAGGAACCATTTAACCCAACCTCCAGTAGCAAGAGATACACACGCAGTAAGTCATAAATATGAAATTGCCTACCATACCCTAGGCACGTATAGAAAGAGCGTCTTCCAGTATTCTGTGAGTAGTGACGTTCGCCACAACTGGTAGGGCTGCCAAACCATCACCACTGCTATTCTATTCCCTTTTTTACATAGAATTTCTATCCATAAATGTTCAACATTGCATTTTGTTTCCTGCAGAACTTTTATGCCATCTTCAGCATATAGTGCCACCGCTCTACCAATTTGATTCATCCTATCACAGTGGTATCACAGTGTCCCATAGATTATCCTCCTTCCACCAAGTCTCTGAGATGCCAATTATATCTACCTCTTCAACCAGTGCTTTACACTCTAACTTTCAAATCTTATTTTTTAGACTTCTAGCATTTGTATACAGACATTTCAAAGTATGTTTTTTGTTTGTATTAACAACCTGCTTATCAGTTGGCAAGGATAAGTTGGGATCCTTCTGCTCTGTCTGCTCTTTACTTAGACACCTGAGCTATTTTAGTATGTATTGCAACCTCTCTACTGGGATGCCCTGTTTTTTAAGATGGCGCCAGCCATCCATTGCTCCTACTATGTGACAGAGGCCAGCCAATGGCACTGATAGCCCGTGTCACATGGTAAGGGCAAAGGGCCACCAGCGCCATTTTGTTTACTGGCAGCCGTCAGCCCGAGAGCAGGAGATCACTCCCGGGATGCCCACTGGACCACCAGGGACTTTAAGCAAGTTTTTGGGGGGTCAGGAGGGTGGGGGATTTAATTAATTAAATCTGAAGGGTTGGGGTGGGGGTGGGATTTCGAAAAATTGGCCCGAACCACGGGAAACAAAATTTCCCTCGGTGGGCCGATAACGAAGGCCGAACCAAAAGATTTGGCCAAATCACATCCTTATTTGTTAGCATATAAACTCACAAAATTAGCTCAAAGCCTACTATCTCTAAACACATACAATTCTTAACACTTACAAACAAATAGTAGCCTTAAAAACTAACATACAATAAACACAGCCAGTAATAGTTTAGCCCTTTAAGATTTTTTTTAAAGATTTTAAATGTTCTTTTCCCATCAAGTCCATTTTATCAACAGCAGATGAAGTTCTGCATTTAGAACTCCCTCTGGACTGTGGTTTAGTAAATTAGTCCTCATGACATGTTGTCTTGTACATTAGTAACATTGAGGCCAATATTTAGCCAGATGAAGAGCAGGTAAATTAGCTGGATATATTTATTTGGCTTTCAGGCAGTCCTGGCTAGCTTAGCAGGATAATGTTGAATATCAGTGTTATTCGGCTAACTTAGGGGGAGATTTACTATGCTGCAGAATTTTCTCCAGAGAGAAAAATGCTGCAAGATTCATTAACTTGTGGTGAGAAGAACTGAAGTTTTGTGAATCCTGCAGCATTTTTCCTGGCTGTAAAATACCACTGGGAAAAATACTGCAACAAAATGACAGCATGTGATGGCAGCCCCACATCTCAGGGCTGTCAGATGTTAAAAGGGCCATGTAACCCTTAGACTCTCCCATCCTAAGTTTTCAAACCCATTGGGGATCTAATAAGACTTCTCTCCCCCACTCCCCTGCTGCTCCTTGAGGTGGCAAAAATTGAAACAATAAAATCAAAGTGGTGGCAGGGTGGCCATGGCCCCATCCCAAGTTTTGTCTGCTTTGTGTAGAAACAGTGATACCCCCTCCCTCCCTCCCTCCCTCCTACCTGCCTGCCCTCCCCCCCCCCCCCCCCCCCCCCTCAATCTGGACAAGTACTTGAAAGTTCCTGGTGGTCCAGTGGTATGGACTGAATGCTTCCTGGGGCTCCAGATATAGCCATACCATTGCAAAATTGCACCAGCCAGTCTCAGATGAAACTTTGCCCCATATGTTCATTTAAATATTCATGTTGCACTCTTTTTTTTGGGGGAGGGATTACATGTAGGATTTGTAATTCCATGTGATATCTCTGCGATAACACTGGTAAAGACTTACTTCATCTCAGTAAATGACCCCCTTAGCCAGTTAACTGTGCACCACCCCAGAACACCTCCACATTATCCAGCTAACTACTTGGTTGGATAACCTGGAGGTGTTCAGCACACAGGCATTTTAAAATCCTGCCATTTGACATGCCCCAAACTTAGCTAGACAAATGCCCTAAATATTAACCTCATGATGACCAAATTTCTTCTGGAAAAATAGATTTTCAGTTTTTTACAAGGCATTTTGAAAATGCTGCTCCATGGATGGAGGTAATTAATATAAAGTTAATACAGGCCCCATCTAATGGTTTTGAAAGTAATAGCCAGTAGCCACATGTCTGCAATAGACAGCACACAGAGAGAACAGTTCACAAAGGCATTTGTGGAGGTAAAGCAGTGTTTTGTTTTATATGTCAAAATGGACTCTTTGAAGACTACCTATATTCTCTACATGTAAAAGTACACATTTGGTGCCAGTGTACATGAGAGAGGCAGGAGGCAGTCCTGGCAGCGTAGTTGGTGCCAGTGTACATGTGCTTCTGCATGGAAAGAGAGGCAGGAGGCAGTCCTGACAGCGTAGTTGGTGCCAGTGTACATGTGCTTCTGCATGAAGAGAGAGGAGGAAGCATTCCTAGCAGCGTAGTTGGTGCCAGTGTACATGTGCTTCTGCATGAAGAGAGAGAGAAGAGGCAGTCCTGGCAGCGTAGTTGGTGCCAGTGTACATGTGCTTCTGCATGAAGAGAGAGAGAGGAGGCAGTACTGGCAGAGTAGTTGGTGCCAGTGTACATGTGCTTCTGCATGGAGAGAGAGAGAGAGAGGAGGCAGTCCTGGCAGAGTAGTTGGTGCCAGTGTACATGTGCTTCTGCATGGAGAGAGAGAGAGAGGAGGCAGTCCTGGCAGAGTAGTTGGTGCCAGTGTACATGTGCTTCTGCTTGGAGAGAGAGGAGGAGGCAGTCCTGGCAGCATAGTTGGTGCCAGTGTACATGTGCTTCTGCTTGGAGAGAGAGGAG